>NW_017306676.1:619827-639220 GCF_000935625.1 Nanorana parkeri
CAATAGCCAATAGTAAACTAGCATTGTACCCGCCCTCTTTTGCAGTTCCCCACCAGGTCCACCAGCAGAGGGCGGGAACAATGCTAGTTTACTATTGGCTATTGCAAATTGAAATAGCCAATAGTAATGTCCCAATGCTTTTGAAAACAGTGTTCGGCTCACTTCACTTCTGATCGGTCATTCACTCGGCTGCCCTCGGCAGCTTTGTGAATAGACCCCTATGTAACGTGTGACAGTGGCCACTTCTGAACAGCATATTTGGAATTCTTGCCACAGGAATTCATAGGTTCCTGCCGCAGGAATCCCAAAACGCACATTCACAACTAGCGTGAATTAAGTGCTTCGGGTGAAAATATTAAAAGAAATGCTAAGCAATGTATATTTTTCTTATCTGGATTCAAATGTAAAAAAACGTTTGAGAATGTAATACTACTTTAAGATGACAAAGTAATGCACATATTGTTTTCTTCTTTAGGGCAAACAAGAGGTTTTTTTTTGGTGGCATTGTCTCCCAATAATGACTATTTCTTCTCCTATCCAAAAGTAACAAAACCAAAACACAGTGTTAATTTAAAACAAAATGTTATTGTTGGAAAATAGTATAAATGTTTATTTCAAATAGTTTTATACATTTTTTAGCAAAACATTGTAACATACAAATACACCAGAAATACAAATAGCCAGAGATAGCAATATGGTAGAACTTGAAAAAACAGGAGGAACAGGGACAGAATAGAAAGAGAGGAAGGAGGGAGAAGAAGAGAGGTTCGGAGAGTGAGGCATGCTCACTAAGCTAACCAGACACCAAGCTAAGAAGTCCGATGTGGATCAATAAACTGTAACCAGGGATGCCAAGTGAGCTTGAAGCGTGATTGAGTATCCAAAAGGATGCTAGACAACTTTTCATGGTTCATAACCCAGGACAATTTAGCTTTAACCAGGGCCAATGACACCCTAGGGGATTTCTAGGCTTTGGTCAATTACATTTTAGCTGCCAGGAACATAAAGCTGGCCATACACCTTACAATTATCTGCAGATTTTCTGTGGCCAGATGGAAAAGGTGGAACAGATTCCTCCATCTACACTTAAATGTGTGGATGGAATAATCTCCACCTGGGCCAAGTTTCAGTATCTTGCTAGTCGGCCCCGCTGGCTCCCAAAATACCTGAACAGTCTGATTGGATGCAGGCATTGTTCAGGTGTTTTGAGAGCCAGTGGGGCTGACTAGCAAGATACTGAAACTTGGCCCAGGTGGAGATTATTCCATCCACACATTTAAGTGTAGATGGAGGAATCTGTTGCACTTTTTCCATCTGACCAGAGAAAATCTGCAGATAATTGTAAGGTGTATGGCCAGCTTAAAAGAGATCAACTTTATAGTATATTTCGATATCCAAGCGATTTGCTTTTTGAGAAGAGCATACCTAGGATCCCTGGGCACCTGTACACCAGTAACCTTATAAATAAGGGAGAACACTTTACGCCAAAAGCTACGAATTCTGGGACAGGACCACCAAATATAAATAACTGCCTTGAAGTTCACATCCACTAAAGAACCAAGGGGATGTCCCCGGATACATAGAGGCCAGTCTAGT
This sequence comes from Nanorana parkeri, assembly GCF_000935625.1. Lineage (NCBI taxonomy): Eukaryota > Metazoa > Chordata > Amphibia > Anura > Dicroglossidae > Nanorana > Nanorana parkeri. The sequence goes on from NW_017306676.1 coordinate 621,424, forward strand.
AGGAACCAGGTACCATCTGGAAAGCACTTTATAATTAGCTTCAAGTAAACAGACGTTAAGCATACTGAGCAACAACGACTCCAAGTGTCCGCCACAAAAGAAGATAGAACTCCCAGGCCAACATAAAGGGTTGCTTAGTGGAAGGGCCCTGTAGCATGGAGTATATTATTGATCCCCCACCCCTGCTGATTACCTGATTGGAGGCACCAACATTCATATATGGTTAAAAAAAAGATATGGAGCTTATACAGTGGGATAGTTGATGGAACCTAAATATCTCTAAGCAGGCATTTTTACACGTTCCTTACAATAAGCACAAAACAAGGGTTTGACAAGTTTAAAAATAATAACCAATTCAATACAGCCCCTTACTCTTTATAAAAAAATATTTTTTGATTCACTTGTCAGGTTGCTTTAGCTGTGTACTTTGGTGAAGTGTTTTTGGGGTGTGAGCACACCCAAGGTCCACAACTGGTTAACCTAATGTAACCTTATGAGCAGAATATGCTGGGTACTGCAGTTAAAAAGTTCAGTTGTGTCCCTGAAGTGTGGCTAAGTGATAAAAACTTGCTGGTTGACTTGTTTAATTTAATCTATTTCCTCCTTAGGGATGGCTGCACAGATGTAGATGCTTGTATCAAGCAATGTCCTGTGTGTCATATTTACATTGAGAGGAATGAAGGCTGTGCACAAATGATGTGCAAAAACTGTAAACACACATTCTGCTGGTACTGCTTACAAAATCTTGATGTAAGTATCTGACATTATTGATTTATAATATGTTATTTCTGTATATTTAATTCTGTTGTTTTTCTCCAGCTTCCCATGTATTTGAGGTTTTTTTTATTCAATAAAAAGAACTTTCAGTTGCATATAGTGACCAAATGCCCCAGTGTTAACATGTGTCCAGTGCAGCCAAAAGTGCCCTTGACCCCCTTTTTCAGGAACTCAATGCATGGCAACACACAGGAGTGCATTGTGATGCGCTGCAGTGTGTTGCACTGTAGTGCCATTTATGTAGTGCCATTCAAAATAAATGATACTGCAATGCATTAACACTTACATAGTGAGGTACCATGCATTACTGTAAGACTTTCTTCACAGGTGCTTCTGTCTTTGTTCTAGCCATCTTCTAAACCGTATCTGACCTCCTTTAACCCTATCTCTGCCACTGATGTATGCCATACATCCTGAGGTGGTTCAAGACCTGGAATCTGAAATTACAGGAGATCCTCATGGTCATTGGGTCCTCTTCCACTGGGAAGGCCCCCGCCTGGATGGAATTCTACAAAAAAATCTGAAGTTTTTAATTTAATTTTGCCTAGATCAGGAAGTTCTACCCCCATATTGTTCTCATATACAAACCACAAAATGACCCTATCCTCTGCTCCTCATATAGACCAATCGCTCTCTTAACTGAGACTTAAACAATTTTACAAAAAGTTTTATTAACTTGATTGCACAAAACAATTGCAACTGTTATAGGTGCAGATCAAACTGGTTTCATCGCCTTCACATCCAAAGACATCAACATCAGAAGATTTTTTTTTACATACATGCCACCCATACTAGCTCTGACAGGAGAGTTGTGGCCTCTCTTGATATAGAGAAGAATTTCATTACTGTAGAGTGAATCTCTGGCCTCAGAATAGGCTGGAATAAGTCACTGCTGTTTCTTATTGAACAGGGGCCGCAACAAAGGCAAATGCCTATATTCCAATGCAACAGGTCTCAACACGTATATAACTGGGAATCACAATTTTAATTAGGATTGAAAACTTTGTTGAATTAATTCTAGTTCACATGTTAGAAAAGGTTAGCTGTGGGCATGGTGCAACCTGCCCCTTTCCCTCGTATGGCACATCAATCTTTTGAAAATTAAAATCCTGGCCAAATTTTCTTTCGTGTTCAGGAATTCACATGTCAAAACCTTTTTCAAGACCCTCCCTCAACTGTTCCACTCCTTTCTTTGGGTAACACAGGTCCCTCGCTAAAGTTTTCCACCTTCACCAGACCAGTTTAAGCTAAAGAAGCTTGGCTATGCCTGACCTCTATAAATATTGTATGACTACTCAACTGGTAACTGCCCACTGGTTGCTCAACCCTGATCTGAGTAACTCTGCCACAGTCCTTGATGCCTCAGTCCTTGGTTCGGTGGAGGCTCTTAAATCACTTAAATATTAGGGACCAAAAGCCTTACCCCATTATTATTATTATTACATTGGATTTATATAGCGCCAACAGTTTGTGCAGCGATTTACAATATAAGGAAGACATTACAAATACAATACAATTCCAGACAAGATGGTAAGGAGGGCCCTGCCCCTGAGGCCTTACAATCTAAAAGGAAGGGAGAAGTGATACATGATGAGGTAGCTGTGTGGGGATGAATTGTTTGAGAACGTGATGATTCAGTGGCTAGGTTGAGGTGGGATATTACACCCATGATGCCCACTACACTTTAGAACCTGTAGCGTGGGACAGCAATGGTCCTCTAGACTTCTGCACTCTCTATCCCTATACACCCCATTTTGTGAAAAATAGCTCTGACTGTCTAGGTGTGACCAGGGTTTCAGGAAGATCTCCCTGCCCTTAGACCAGGGATGGCCAAACTGCGGCCCTCCAGCTGTCGTGGAACTACGAATCCCATGAGACTTTGCAAGATTCTCACAGCCACAGACATGACTCCCGGAGAGAGATGCTTCATGGGATTTGTAGTTTCACCACAGCTGGAGGGCCGGAGTTTGGCCATCCCTGCCCTAGACAGCTCTATAGACCTGACAAGGAATAAACCCTATCTTAGTTAACCTTATTAAAAGGTGTGGGTAGTATTTTTACTTCAGATTGTAAATAAATAGAAGTTATGCTTTTCTATAAAAGTTTCAATTTCTCTGGCTGATATATAATTAGCTTTAAAATAGAGTTGTCTGACAGACAAATAAGATAGAAGACAAAGCAATAGGTGACGTGTTTTGTAATGGTAGATTAGTGACATTTATTTGTATTGCTTAGCAACTGAATGTGCATTATGGTAGTTACTGCAGAATCCTAACCATTTGCCAGTAAATTATTAATGGCATTACAACTTTCCCTTGGATTTTGTAGTTGGCTGCCTCTGAATAATATTTTCTAAGTAGAACACAGTTTTTAATAACCTGGACAAAATGAAAGAACACAAAAGCTCAGATGTCTGAGGTTAACAGCACTGGCTTTTAAAGGGAAACAATTCAATACCGTAATATCCAGGGATACCAGTATCCCTAAGAATGAGATGATGTGTGGACCTATATGGGTTGGACTTGATGGACATATGTCTTTATTCAACCCCAAATACTATGTAACTACTGTATGTAACTATACTGGTTTCCTGTGTTCATTTCACTACTGCCTGCGAGCATATAACTAATGCTAAAAGAGACAGTACAGGGATTTAAATTAACACCAAAATATAAATCTCTTCACCATAGAGGAAACAATTATTGTACCCTATTTCTGGAAATGCTACCCTGTTGGATGTCATGCTGATTCTTTGGCTTCAGCAGGTATGAAAATAAGTATTATCGATATTTCTGATCTGCACACTTGTTCCAGGTGACTGAAAGTGTTAAAGCCAGAGGGTTAGCAGGAGAGCCAAGTAACTAGTATTTCAGGGGGTCAGCAATCATAGACCTCATATTTCTTTCATGGCAGGTGTACTTTATTAAGTATACATTCGCATTGGAAGTTCTTATTAACTCCTTGTAGAGATTTTATAGCATGTGGTCACTGTGCTTGTGCTGAGGTTTGGTGTTGCATAATCAAGTAAATATGTAGCAGCAGGTTCAACAGTGCAGCGATCATGACAACATCCGACAGGTCTCTTATCCCGAGTTCTTCCCTAGTGATTTCTGCATCTAGGACAGCCTTAAGCTAGCCATACACTTGTTCAACCTGTGTGCTTAACCCGAGAAAATGAATCAATTCCCCTATTGATGTTAAACAGCGTGGATGGAGGAATTTCCACTGCCAGCCATTGTATTCAGTACCCATGGCACCTGAATACCTGAACAGTGACCGCATCTGATATTCTGAAATTTCCACCGACTTTTAACTTTTAGAGATTTTTAAATTGACTCTTTTTGAATCCATTTGAGCCACCGCTCCAAGCTTGCTCCCTTGATGAACTATAAAGATACATTTTTGTTAATAGTTAAGGTACGTGAATGCATTTTAAGGTTTAACTTATGAGCTTAGTGTCACTTTACTTTTTTATTTTAAAAAGTGTGGAAAGGGGTTAAAACCTCTTTCAGACTTTATTGCAAATTTTTATCTTACCCTTATTTCCTGTGCATCCTGCAATGGTTCAGGAAACAAGGGTTATTCTCCCCAACAGGGGTGCAGACTTCACTATAAACCTGACAAAGGCTTAAGGCTCTCCTTGTCTTTTTTATATTGTATTCCTGTTTTTGCCCATGTGTGAGAGGTTCTGTTCACATCCTGTCCCGGTGACCACACAAAAAGTAAGAAGAATCTCATAGGGAAAACAAAATGACAGAAGTTGGATAGAGATGGAATGACTGACCCATTCCCTCTCTATCCAGAACTAAAAGAGAAGTTTTGAATGGAGTTGGTCTATCAGAGATTCCTGCATAGAATGCCAATCATCCTGCTTTGTCCCTGCAGAGACCAAAGGTGAGCGTTATGCAGTGTTCTCAATTCCCAAAACTGTAACGCAGTCTGCCAGCTGGTACAAACAAACATAATTGATTGCTTAATACCACACATAGTTGGAAATAGTTCAAATTTCCATGGAGTGCAAAACTAGAAAGCCACGGTTCCTGTTTAGAATATAGTTATCTAGTTTCATTTGTTAGCAAGCACCATATTAAATCTGTGTTCCCTGTGTTTGTCATCTTTTTATTAAAAGCTTCTATAAGAAAGTCCTATACAATCCTAGACCTTCTTTGTTAGTTTGGATTGGTTGCTAAAAATGGAGTAAAACAAATACACATCCTTTCCTTAGTAGTGGTTCTGTGATAGGAAACAGCATGTGTTTAAATGGTTTTTACAATGTTGATATGAAGGTAAAATATTACAATTTAGAGCCATAAATGTCAGCCTGAAAGTTAGACAGCCAAGGCTGAAGCAGGTCGGTATAGTGATAGTTGATATGCTTTGATAATGATTGTGTACATAATAAACAGAGCCCATTTACACATACACTTTACAGCTGTGTTAAATCTAATTTCATCGAAGCACAATGTTTACAGTTTTCTGAAGCAAAAAGTTATAGCTTCACAATGTATGTGGCCCATAATCTGGTTTCTAAATGCTTTGCTATACAGAAAAGTGAAAATTCGGATGCCTGTGAAGCATTTATGTTAAAAAATAGCTTATTATGAAGGCATATTAAATGGGAACAAAGGTCAGAGTACAAAATAACTGACGATTCATATCAGTACTAGTTTCCGTGTTTACATTGTGCATGCTTGGCAATAACATGCTGTATTCAAATGCCATACAAAGAAAGCATGATTAAAGTTTAAAGTGGAGCTGCACCAAAAATGTCTTTTTAGTTTGGAATAAGAGTGGGAAATAGTTAAAACCTTTGTGCAAATATAGGAAGCAAAGTTAATTCTCTCCGGTAGCAACACAGACAACAATAAAATGTGTAAAGGATGCACTAGATCTTCTCATTGTTAAAAAAGACCTCCAGGAATAAAAAAAAAAAAACTAACACTTGCAGTAGGGTTACCCCTGCACTGCAAGGGTTAAGGGTTTGTCTGGGGGGCTCAAATAAAGAGATATACTCACCTGATCCTCTGTCCCACTGGGCTGCTAGATCAGTCCTCACAGCCTCTTCTGGGTTTCAGTTGTCTGAGGACTACTGCCGTCATCACATCTTATGAAGATCCATAGCCAGCATGGATGGGGAGAGAGGTGAGTGCGGACCGAGGGTCAGGTGAGTATATTTGCTTTATCTGAGCCTCCTAGACAAAATGAGCACTTAATCCTTGCAGTGCAGGGGTAGCCCCACTGCAAGGGTACGTTTTTGAAATTCCCGCAGTCCTTCTTTAATATCCTGTATTGTGAGTGACCTGATAGATCAGTAGAGCTGACTGGCTTTGGTGAGGCTGTTTTCATGCACTGCACCAGATCTGTTTTATTTCATTTGAACATGAACTAAATAATTGTTTTGGTCTCACTGATTGGTTACTCATTGGTTACTGCTTTTCTCACATTTTGAGCAAAAAAACCTGTCAGGGGTTCTAACCATTCCGCACTCTGTATAAAACTAGAAAACTGGTTTTCTTGCAAATTCTGAAACTTCTTTGCAAATGTTATTTCATGATTGTGTCACATAACAGCATATGCTAATCTAATCTTGTGCATGGGAGTTTTTCGGTTGTGATTGGTCAACCCTTCCAATCGGTAATGTGTAGGTCCTGGAAATTAGCTGTTTACTTGACATGACTAAAGGTGGCCATACACTTTACAACCCTCGCAAGACTTTGGTCTTGCGAGGGTTGCAAAGTAATTTAAAAAACGTACGATCTGTCCATCTTGGACAGGCAGATCGTACTTGCGATCATGGCAAGCCCGCGCCCCTGAGGGGCAGGCTTCCGATGACTGCAATGCTAAAAGGGCCCGTTCGGCAGTTATCTCTCGATCATGCTTATCTCTCGACATGCTCGAAATACAAAAGTCGTGCAACCATACAGTAGAAACGGTCGCACGCCTTCCATACACTGCACGATTATCATACGATCGCGGGATTTCCCGCGATTCTCGTACGATAATTGTGCAATCTATGGGCACCTTTAGATACACACAGGTATGCAGTATTTATGGACTATTTCATAACAGAAATACTCACCTGAAATACTTTTTTCTTTTGTTTGACTCCACTCCTTGCTTTTATGTAAATGCCAACACAAACAGCTTCCAACAACAGAACTTTATTACATACAAGGCCACAATAACATCAAAACAACATGTTAACAAAAACAACAAAGCAACGCCCAACTAGGCTGATGTCAAACGGGCGACTGTCACTAGCGATCCTGACGCTGGTGATCTGTGCAAAACGTCAGTGGCAGGATTGTTAATTTGTCCCTATGGAATCACTCCCTCTGTAGCTAAGATGTTGCTTCCAATGCTAGCAATCGAGATTCAGCAGTGTTCGGGCCAATGATTTCTTGCTGCCTCTGGCTACAGAGCGACTGATTTCATAGGGACAAACTGGCAACCTCTAAAGTTCCAGCCAGTGGCGCTTTGTGTCAGGCAGAAAGGTAGGTAAAACTACAGGTTGTGAATGTTTGGATGCAATTGAATATATCGGTGAACATTAGTCTAGTTTATATAGAAACATAGAATTCATCAACCACGATTGCCTACATTCTTAAATTGCATGATGATATACAGATTAGATAAGTCTGCATGCAGCAAAATGACACACCATCTTTATTTGCAGTGATATACAATAAATTGATTTCCTTGTCTTGTTGTTGTTTTGTAGAATGACATATTTTTGCGACATTATGACAAAGGTCCTTGCAGGAATAAACTTGGTCATTCAAGAGCTTCAGTCATGTGGAATAGGACACAGGTAAGCAAAATCTTTTTTGCAGCAATATAGTAGAGTGATACCCCTTAGTATGAGTCATGTTTGTAGAAAAGACTTAGCATTATTAATGTGGCTTCTGGCAATGTCCTAATTGCGATATAAATGACTAAACTGAGAGCAAAGTTTACCCATGAATTTGCTCTACCCATTATATTAGGTGTAGTATCCAATGAGAAGATGAGGCTCTCAAGGCAACTGTAGACCTCTCTTGGGTATATACCAAACATTTTCAAGCTGCTGATCATGTTATAACCAGGAAGACATACATGGGGGATGTATACTTAACTATGAGTGCACAAAACAAATTACCAGTTCTTAGTTTTCCCAGCTTTTACCAGCTATTAAAGTGAGCTATTTGAAGATTAGCTTATAAAATCATATTGAAAGAAGAAGCCTTCAGCTACATTTGCCCTTGTACCATTCTGTGGAATTGGAGTGATTTCTGCTAAGCCTTACTCTTAATTTAATATTCTCTCTCTCTCTCCCCTTCTCTCTCTCCCCCTCTCTTCTTTGTATCCCCTTTGCCTGGTGTCTCATGGTATTGGAATACAATTTCCTGGTTAGTGCCTTTTTTCCAGTGAAAACATCTGTATCTGGATCACAGATATGATGATTAAAGGAGAACTATGAGGTGAGTGCTTTTCACTCAGCCTCATAATCTGAGCCGACCTGTGACAATTAAACTGTGACAGGTTGGCTCAGTAGATCGGGAAGTGAGCGAACACATACCGGCGCTCGCTCACTTCTCGATCCTGTCACTGCAGAGAGCCATGACAGGGGAGTGACTGGATTCTCCCCTCCCAGGTCCGATCCTCCAGCGCTGACTGGCGGAACAGACGGGGGAGGGGGCGGGTACAGCTGGCTCTGCCTCTAGATAGGCAGAGCCAGCTGTCACTCACGCAGCTGGGCGGATCCAGACATAATTGCCGGGATCCGTTTCAGCTGCGGCGTCTCAGTATACCGCGAGCTGCAGCTTGCGGTATACTAAGCTTTGGGTAACGGGAGGGCGCTAGTTTGTGTCCTCCCGTTACCCTTCGGAGAACTATGGGGAAAAGCCCTAACCCCATAGTTCTCCTTTAAGTTGATGATGATATCTATAAGGATGCATTGGTCCACAATTTTATGTTTTATATTTGTTTACCTGCTGACAGCTGCAGCAGGATGAGGTTTTATTTGGCCCCAAGAGCAGGCCAAACACTGTTGCGATACATATTAGTAATCGATTTTTAGGCTTCATTTCCTAAAATGTAAAGTTAACAATCTCCAAATTAATTCGGAATGGTCGTTTCTTCCTAGTACCGGCTCTGTAGAACTGTTCATTTAGATAAAATATACTGTTCTATTTGTATTCGACCTTTATCCCTTTCTGCAAAACAACTATTTACTGTCTGCAATACATGAAAAAAGAACTGAATTTGTATATTTCAGTGTATGTTTTAGCATTACATTAAATAGCAACTTCCTTGTCTAAGGCAGGTTTTCTTAACTGCATGATTGGACCAGGATGTAAGGAAAAGACATAAAGTGCCCTGCCTAAAGTATAACTAGAGCCCAAATTTTATTTTTCATTTTGTAGGGAGTAGGGAATAGTTAAAACTCCTGTTCTTTTTTTTTTTAATGTCTTATTGGGGACATTTTCCTTAACTTTCTGTCCTATAGACACAACAGGAAGTGAGATATGTCTGCAATGCAGGGACATTCCTCTCTCAGATGAAACAATCTTAGACAAATCCCCCTGTTTTGGTGACAATTACAAAATTTGGGTTTTCTATCACTTTCAGACAAATAGAGAGAGCAAATTTCCCTATCAGGGACACAGACAGCATTAAAATCCTGTGTACAGACAGTCCACATGTGCTAACTTCTCATACACCAATGTAGAAGCAGGGTGCTTGGCTCGGGCAATTAAAGCCCTACAGAAGTTTTAACCACTCACTTCGCTACCTGAACCAAAAATGGCTTTATATACACTTTAACAACATGGCAAGGCTGCTTCCATTATGTTAGTACAGCTGGCTCTGCCTCTAGATAGGCAGAGCCAGCTGTCACTCACGCAGCTGGGCGGATCCAGACATAATTGCCGGGATCCGTTTCAGCTGCGGCGTCTCAGTATACCGCGAGCTGCAGCTTGCGGTATACTAAGCTTTGGGTAACGGGAGGGCGCTAGTTTGTGTCCTCCCGTTACCCTTCGGAGAACTATGGGGAAAAGCCCTAACCCCATAGTTCTCCTTTAAGTTGATGATGATATCTATAAGGATGCATTGGTCCACAATTTTATGTTTTATATTTGTTTACCTGCTGACAGCTGCAGCAGGATGAGGTTTTATTTGGCCCCAAGAGCAGGCCAAACACTGTTGCGATACATATTAGTAATCGATTTTTAGGCTTCATTTCCTAAAATGTAAAGTTAACAATCTCCAAATTAATTCGGAATGGTCGTTTCTTCCTAGTACCGGCTCTGTAGAACTGTTCATTTAGATAAAATATACTGTTCTATTTGTATTCGACCTTTATCCCTTTCTGCAAAACAACTATTTACTGTCTGCAATACATGAAAAAAGAACTGAATTTGTATATTTCAGTGTATGTTTTAGCATTACATTAAATAGCAACTTCCTTGTCTAAGGCAGGTTTTCTTAACTGCATGATTGGACCAGGATGTAAGGAAAAGACATAAAGTGCCCTGCCTAAAGTATAACTAGAGCCCAAATTTTATTTTTCATTTTGTAGGGAGTAGGGAATAGTTAAAACTCCTGTTCTTTTTTTTTTTAATGTCTTATTGGGGACATTTTCCTTAACTTTCTGTCCTATAGACACAACAGGAAGTGAGATATGTCTGCAATGCAGGGACATTCCTCTCTCAGATGAAACAATCTTAGACAAATCCCCCTGTTTTGGTGACAATTACAAAATTTGGGTTTTCTATCACTTTCAGACAAATAGAGAGAGCAAATTTCCCTATCAGGGACACAGACAGCATTAAAATCCTGTGTACAGACAGTCCACATGTGCTAACTTCTCATACACCAATGTAGAAGCAGGGTGCTTGGCTCGGGCAATTAAAGCCCTACAGAAGTTTTAACCACTCACTTCGCTACCTGAACCAAAAATGGCTTTATATACACTTTAACAACATGGCAAGGCTGCTTCCATTATGTTTTCTCTAATAGCGAGGCCAAGAGTTGAATCACAATTGATGGTTGGTGTTCATATCCCTACATGCCTTTTGGGTCTGATATTGCAGCATCTACTATGCCTGTGCTGGCATTACTATACACCAATAAATTTATGTAATTTCCTGCTGAATGCATTGAAATTCAAACCATGGGTGATCCTACAGGCACCACCCTGCTGTTTTTTAAAATCGACTTTTGTTGAAGGAGTGGGGAGGAAATTGCCGGCCAGTTAGCTGCAGTCACTGTTCAGATATTCTCTCAGCCATCAGCAGTGGCTGTCAGAGTACAATTGCCAGCAGGGAAGATTCTCTTTAGCCTGGCTGGGGGAAATTAAGTGATTTCTGCCCCTGCGGCTGAACGAGAAAAATTTATCACCAGCATAATAGACTAAGATTTGCCTCCAGAACATGGGTAATAGTGTGTGTCTTGAAGACATGCAGTTTCAGGTTGTGACCTTTGCTGTCAAATATGGCCATATCTTTCACTGATCTGACTGGTAATCCATCTATAACATTACAACACAGCTTTAGCTGTACACGGTGCCATTCTTCTGCAGTATTCAGACACATGATGTAGTGAAATTAAATCAGTCAGTAATTAGTGACTTCATGTTACTCACGTCTGAAAAAATACACAAAAAAATGATTTGGGCTGTTCTGTATTGAGTTAGTTAAATATAACTTTTGCCAATTGTACTGTAAGTAAGAATAACATGTATTGTTTATGATCACTGTCAGATTTTACAGAATCTTTTCACTGTTTTTCAATGCAGGTTGTGGGAATCCTAGTTGGCCTTGGTATCATTGCAATTGTGACATCACCCTTACTCCTTTTGGCATCACCATGCATTATTTGCTGTGTCTGTAAATCTTGCAAAGGAAAGAAGAAAAAGCATAGCCCAACATCCAGTTCTTAGACATTTATTTAGGCCTTTAATCTGGAAACCCAAAGGACTCATGCAGTTAGCAGGATCTCTGCATTTCTTGTTAAGTATCACTTATGCACATTATCAAGATGGCGTGTCCTAATACATTCCGTCACAAGAAATAAATCCATATTGATGAATGCCTTACTGTGGAAATGTACAGTATACTTGGGACTGTTGACCAAAATGATTTTATATGTAAATGAACATATATATATATATATATATAAACATGCATTCCTACCTATACATTCTTCAACCTGTAAGACAGAGAGCAATGTAAAAAGGGCAGTAATAAGTTAGAATTAAAGCTGAACTCCTGGCCAACATATAAAGGAACTGTTTTGCCTGCCACAGAATCTGCCACTCAGCACAGCCGTGGCAGGGCAGAAGATGTGATTTTTCTCTGCTGCAGTTATGTAATATTTAAAGGTCTTGTCCCTCCCCCAGTCTGTGGCTGGACAGTGAAAGGAGAAGCAGCAGACTGATGAACTTATATTTCTGCTACTCTTATGTCAAAATGTCCCGTGTTAGCACCTGAATAATGCAGCAAAACCTATTGGCTCCTGGAGCTGCTTCTCCCTTTCCCTGTCATAGCTCTGCTGTACAGTGGGTTGCCAGACATTGATACTTTTTCAAATTCAGGTACTTACATTGCTTACATTGAAAAAATGTATGATGTATTGGTAAATACAGAGCTACATTTTATTTGTGTTTTTATATATTTTTAGATCTATGCGGAGTTCCACTTTAATCTTTCACTGATCTGACTAGAAATCTGAAACATGATTGGTGGCTTTAGGTTGCTGTACCCGTTATATTATTAATGTTTTTTACAATGCCTGTATATAATTTTATACTGGTCATGCAAAGCTGTGGCGAGCATCATGAGCATACACAGTTACATTCATGTGTATGCTTTCAACACGGTCCTAGTAACACTAAAGTAGACTGTAAGTAGTATAACGTAAAATATACTCATATTCACATCAATATGTATTCTTTACCTTTGTATATATAAAGTTATTTATATTCCAAAGAGGGGGAAACAAATACTCGGTTAAGTGAAATATAATACATTTAACGGGAATTTTAGCTATTTGGTGCTAAATTAATATCAGTAACCAATTTTTTTGGTGTTCCTCTTGTAATTTATACAACTATTATATGACTAGTAAGTTTCCCTTGGGGGGAAAAAATACTTTGGGCAAATGTGCAGTGTGTTCAGAGCTTTTTGCAATGTATGCAATGTACTAGGATTATTTAAGAAATACATTTAAAACAAAATATATTTTTAAGAATTTCCATTGCTGTTAATGTTCTGTTCATACTGTATAGTGCAATGAGCATTATTTACAATAAAACTGCTGATAAAAGTATGGCTAGTAATATATGCACTTTATTTGTCTTAATGCTTTTGTATGTAGGTATGTCTGTTTTTCTGTGTCAGTACTGCACAACTGGGCATGATTGCCAACTCAACCTTTGCATCACTGACAAATATTACAGAGTTTCTGTGGCTGAATAAACTCTGAGAAGACATTGACTTAATCTTACTGCAGAACTTGTATAATGTACACATGATTTTTATTAAAGATATGTCTTTAATAAGATCTGCAACTAGATCGAGGGCCATATTCCTCCCATTTACCGACTATAATGAATTAAATAATGATAAAGTCACTAATTAAAACTAAAGAGTCTGCTACAGCCCTTAAAGTATATATAAACCTAAGAGCAAAAATGTAATTCATTGAAACTTACCAGTCCTTAGATGTGGTGGATGTATCACTTTTACTTTTCAGACTTATTGTCCTAGTATTTCACTTGGTAGTCCTGCCAGTAACACACTTCCTGTCCTAGGGTAATAACACTCGCTCACTGTACTGTATCTATGGTGGATCATTTATGTCACCCTACAACAGGAAGTGCATTAGGACTTCAAAACTCTGTGAACTGTAAAATACTTCACCCATGTCATGAAGACAAGGTGAGGGATAGGTATTTTGTAGTTCACAGAGATGAACTAGGCATGGCTAATAAAGTGCTTGAGATTAAGGTGGAGCATTGTCTTCTTATTACAAGAAGTTAGGAGATAATTGGATTTCTACAGGTTTTTTCTTTACTTGTGCTTTTTTAAAGAGTCAAAAATATGCATGCATTTCAAGGATTTACTAAATACGTTTTGTTTTTTTGTCAGCTTGCCCATACATACACTTTATGAACGGATGTTGGACAGTCACCTTCTATGTTAATAATTTGCAGGGAGGTCAGTTGCCATTATCAGTAGGGATGAGCAAGTCTGCCTGGGTCCAATTTGCAGAGGGTTTGGTGAATCCTGTTAGAAACTCTGTGAATCCAAACTTTGCAAATCCCACTGAAGTCTATGGTTGTGAGTCCTGTTTGCTAATAGGCAAGTAATTGTCAAAGAAAAGCATGGGAAGCTACACAGTAGTACAATAGTACAATTCAAGTACAATAGCCAGCCTGCTATTAGCTATCAGAGTTTGAAATGGCCAATAGCAGACTGGCTATTGCACCAGCCCTGCGAAATCTTGCCACTGGCAGCTGTCATTCCCTTACTGAAGATATTCAACGGCTATGTACTTACAATACAGTTATTTAATTTTTTTTTATAAAAGGTGGGGAAAAAGTCATTTTCGGTTTCGGCTTGACAAATTCTGCTGCAGGAGGTGCGTTGCAGTGCCCTTCATTTCAATGGAACCCCAAACGCGCCTCCCACCCACAGTGTGGTCACCTGCACTGGAATGCATGGTATTGCAATGTTGTGCATTCCCGTGCAGTGCGATTGCAAAAAATTATGAATGCAGTTTTATTCTATAGTAAACGTTATGTTTGTAACACTGCATTTGTGTATTTAATTTAAATTAAGGATGGTATTTATTTGTTTTTTTTAATTCGATTAGTCGAAAAAGTAATCGGACAACTAATTGATTATTAAAATAATCATTAGTTGCAGCCCTACAGTTAAGACTCTTGGTACACTTCGGTGACTTCAATCAAGACCATGACACAACCTCCTGTGTAAATTATTCACTGAAGACTCAGGTAGTGGTAAGGCCTCTGAGCAAGGGGAGGCCAGCCTGGATGGTAAATAAGAAAGGCCAGGATGAAGCCTCAGGAGCATCAAGAGCTACCTCACAGTTGGTATGATTGAATGCCATTTTACAACTTCCCACATTTGACATCTTCACCAAGGTAAGGTTTAAGGCTGAGGGATTGAGCACCAATGTGATCCACTAAGTAGAGTGCTAGTTGCATGCTTCTTCCCTCCGTTCAGCCTTCACCATCCAGCTGCTTTTTTGGCTTCTGAAGTACCAAGTGGATCTCTGGTCTCTGATTTCATTCCACTGCCTACCAACAGTGACTTGGTCACCTCTGGCTGCCTAAAATACTCTTCAGCACCAGCTGCCTGGGTTTCTGAATAATTGAGGCCTTGCTTCTGACCACCACACAGCATCTTCTCACACACAGAAGGACAGTTCTGCTGCTACAGGTGACCTGAGCCCATGCTCTCCTTATGGTTATGGGGGTGTTCACCTGGTATCCCCAAATGAAACTGACACCTGTAATCGGGAAACCTTATCATTATAAGATCTTCATCTGTGGAGTCTGAGGATTCCCCCAAGTCCACTAGGGACTCCCTAGGTGTTTGTGCCTAGCTACTGGATTGTTCTGTCAGTTGGGGTTCTAAAGACACTCCAGCATCATGCCCTCCATAGTCCTTCTGACCCTTCAGTGACATTGAGCCAAACCGGGTCTGCAGCCCCTTTTGTTATTTCTCATTCAGATTCCGAATCTCACTAGTCAAGAGGCTGTTTTTGGGTCACTGCAGTCTTCTGCAGTTGACTCAGATTTGCAAGGGCTTGGCTCAAATTTTAGTGGCGCAGTGTGTATCACCCTGGATTTGGAAGATCGGCCTACTATTATAGACCTTGGGTCTGTTAGAGCTCCTGAGGCTGCAGAGACCTTTCTGCTACACCCACTGTTTGAGGACTTCCTCTATGCACACTAGAAATATCCTGACATATCCTGGGCCACACCTGGGACTGTGCCAGAGCATTTTCCCTTTAAGAAGGGACTTTTTAGCACTGATGTGACTGGTTGCCAGGAGCTTGGTAGGACGCTGTGGCAGGCATCCTGCAGTGCTCTTGCTATCCTGCTAAGAGCTGGGTGGGTAGATATGTATGACTCTTACACATCTTCCCACCTGGCTCTTAGCCACCTGGGGGTGCTGTGGCCGGAAAGGGAGCGGTAGGCACACTGCAAACATGCCACTCTGCCTGCTGTCCCCCACGTGAGCCAAAGAGATGCCACCTGGGGATATAGCCTCAGGCTGCCTTATTATAGGGACAGGTTACCCATCCAAAAGAGGATTAGCCAAAGGGGATAAATCCACCCCCCATCTTTCCTCTATAAATTGAGTACGCTATAATATGAACATTGTCATATGCATGGAGGGTGTTCTAAATAAGGCAGATTGGTGGAACTTTCGGCTTGCTCCCAGCAACAGAAAAAAACAATACAGCCCAAACAATAAACACTTTTCTCCTCTTGTATATTATAGTCACAGTTTTGTATGTCGTTGCCTTTCTTATTCTTTTTTTTTAATTGTTACTTCTGTACATATTTTTATGCACTGCCTACTTAGGGATATTAAATTACAAAATTAGTAAGTGGTTTCTGTGTACTAAGCTATGAATTCATACTCCTAGAAAGATTGTTGCATTGTGTTACCTGATCTGCATGTTCAGTGTAGATTAGTTGTTATGGCTTTCCCACAAACAATGGTAGGTCATTTGTATTCTTTTCAAACAGAATAAGTTAAACAATTATAAAATCTAGTTTCTAAAAAAGCAAGTCATGTATCTGATTGATGTACTAAGGCTGATCTGCTGAAGGAGTTGAAAATCTTCACACAATAAATTGTGTGAATATTCACTACAATTGTCCAGTCATGTGAAAAACAAATTTGTGTTCACTTGTATCATCTGCACATAATTGGTTATTCACAGTGAACAGGTATTTTCTTTTTACATAATAGGATAGTGAAAGTAAATATTCACACAATATATTTATTTCTCTAGTAAATAAACCCAAACATCTCTATGGCCCAACTTGGAAAGTAGATTCTTCCAAAAAATGGGTAATAGAAGAAAGAAAAAAATGGAGAAAACAGAGATCCAGGAGAGATCAGTCTAAGTGTAGTCTAATCATAGTACAAACAGAATTCTGTTAACAACGTTTGTTGGAATACTGATAATTACATCGGTTGGGTTGCATGATCTCCCTTGAGAGGGGTCTCAGGCAACCATATAATCTAAGGCTGGGCACACACCTTACCAACCATCGCAAGACTTCTGTCTTGCGATGGTTGTAAGGTACTTAAAAAAACGTACGATCTGCCTATCTTGCATAGGCAGATCGTACTTGCGATGATCACAAGCCACGCCCCCTGAGGGGCGGGCTTCCGATGACCGCAATGCCGAAGATAAAAGCGTCCGGCTTTTATCTTACGAACATGCTAAACACCCGCCGAATAGACCCTACAGGTGAAACTCGAATAATTAGAATATCGTGCAAAAGTAATTGCAGTAATTTCTGCAAAAGGGGCCCAAACCAAGTACTGAGTACATATGCATGCTTGTACTTTTCAGAGGTCCGATATTGTTCAATGTACAATCCTTGTTTTATTGATTGCATGTAATATTCTAATTTTCTGAGATTGTGGATTTGGGGTTCTTGGGGTTTTCATGAGCTGTAAGCCATAATCATCACAATTATGACAAATCACGGCTTGAATTATCTTGCTTTGCATGTAATGAGTCTATCTCATATATTAGTTTCACCTTTTAAGTTGCATTAGTGAAATAAATGAACTTTGCACGATATTCTAATTATTCGAGTTTCACCTGTATATTACTTTACCACTTGGTGACCGCAGTGTTTACACCCCCTTCCTGTCCAGGCCATTTTTCAGTATTCAGAGCTGCGGTACTTTGACTGACATTTATTCCGTCATACAACGCTGTACTGAAATTAATTTTATACCATTTTTTGGGGACATAT
>NW_017306676.1:639457-689375 GCF_000935625.1 Nanorana parkeri
TACAGGTGAAACTCGAATAATTAGAATATCGTGCAAAAGTAATTGCAGTAATTTCTGCAAAAGGGGCCCAAACCAAGTACTGAGTACATATGCATGCTTGTACTTTTCAGAGGTCCGATATTGTTCAATGTACAATCCTTGTTTTATTGATTGCATGTAATATTCTAATTTTCTGAGATTGTGGATTTGGGGTTCTTGGGGTTTTCATGAGCTGTAAGCCATAATCATCACAATTATGACAAATCACGGCTTGAATTATCTTGCTTTGCATGTAATGAGTCTATCTCATATATTAGTTTCACCTTTTAAGTTGCATTAGTGAAATAAATGAACTTTGCACGATATTCTAATTATTCGAGTTTCACCTGTATATTACTTTAGAGGTCAGTGCCATTTGGTGAGTGTCTCACCAATCGGGTGTTGGTGAAGGAAATTTTACTAAGAAGAACTAATGCATGATTCGACTAATGGACTTACTTGATGAATAACTACTATTTATGAACAATTGTGCACATTGTGGTGCACTATACAGTATATAGTAGAAGGGCTCTTAGTTGAGGATTTAACAGTGTTTCAAGAATGCATTTACAATTTTTGAAAACAGAATTGGTGCATTATGTGTCCTAAAGTCGCTACAAGTCTTGATAACATGTTTAAGACCCCATTCCCACTGAGCGACATGAAAAATCGCAAATTTTTCAGCGCGATTCCGAGCTGAGCGACATGAGCTACATTGAGCTACATCTAGCTACATTGCACATTTTGTCGGGCTACTTAGCGCGACTTTTGGGAGGGACTTCGCCGCTGCTACATTGGGCTGTAACCAATCAAAAGCGGTCTTGATGTGACATCATTCCTTCCTTCCATATTGCTGTGCAAATGTGACACTTCTGTAACGCAATATCGCTCGACATGGTCGTGCCATATCGCCGGAAATGTGCGACATTGAGCGACACCATTGAGTCTATTGGGGCCAAATCGCGGAAAAATAGGTCATGTTCGAGCTACAAGCTTGAGCGACGAGCTACAGGCGATATTGAGCTGTGAGATGTGAACATCTCCATTGAAATGCATTGGACAAGCTGCATTGAGCGACATTGCACGGAAATATGCACGATTTTGGGGCGCAATAAACCGGTCAGTGTGAACGAGGTCTAAAGTTTCCTGCTTATGCAGGAAACTTAAAGAATTGCGTTATTATGCACAGCCAGTTTTGGGGCACTGAAAGTTTCCCTATTTCCTGATTCTTGTTCCAAAATCAAGTATATAACGCATGAGTCAGTGAATGGCTACTTTTATCAGAGTCTAAAGGAGCAGCTATGTCCCTTTCATTTTGGGTTAATTGAATCATGATGCCACACTTATGCTGTTTTTTTTGTAAATTAACATGATGCCTTCTTCTAAACTTAGGTTCATGCTTAGCTTACCTTTATAATGACAAAAAAATGTATAAATATATAAAGCTGCTCTAAATTTGGTAATGCTAATTAAAATGCCATTGAAGGAATGTCATTGATCCTAAAAAGAGTGCAGTGGAAAATGGGAAAACTCAGTCTTGGCATACTTGAAGAATGTTCATTAAAAAACCAAAGTCGTTTTCAAAGTCTAATTGAGTTCATATGGATGAACAGATGAACAATACGTTTGTGTGTGGTGCAGTTTTAGTGCCATCTAGTGAACATTTGTCAAGTTATTGCTCACACAATAAAACTATGGTACTTGCACAGGGAAAGTATTATAATAAAAGTTGTTTCCAAGAGTTCCTATAGTGAAAATTAAAGAGGGATTTTTTTTAAATAAAACTCACAGAGGCAGAAAACAGAGCAATCTGAGAATGTAGTGCATAGTTCTCATGTAATATTTAAATGCAAGGTTGCTAATTTTAGGAGGTAACTACAGTAATTGCCTGATTGCCTGTTCAAGTATGCCAAAGAAACAGCTTGGTTGTAAAACCAGTAATATTTTATAACCCCCCCTCCCCAAACATGTGTACGAACAGGATATAACGAACAGTGCTTAGAGCTTATCATGAGCTCATATTATTTTATGCCTTTCTTTTCTAGGTATATAATTGATAGCCCCACACAGGATGCTGAAATGTGCATAGATTTTTCAAGCTGAGCAGGGGGGTTAGCATCAATGTAATCCACAGTTACATCAGCTGTGTTGTTAACCACTTGCTGACCGGGGTGTTAAACCCCTTCCCATCTAGGCCATTTTCCAGTATTCAGCGCTGCGGTACTTTGAATGACATTTATTCCATCATGCAATGCTGTACTGAAATGAATTTTATACCATAGAGCTTTCTTTTGGTGGTATTTAATCACCACTGGGGTTTTATTTTTTTACTTTATTAAGTAAAAATGACCGTAAATTTTGCAAAAAAAACTTTCCCCTATATTAAATTATGAAACATTTTTTATTACCCAATTTGTTGATAAAATATAAAAGACGGGGTCATGTCTGGTAAATAGACACCAAACATGTCAAGCCTTAAAATTGTGCGCGCCCGCGAAACCTCAAAAAAGTACAATACCCAAAATTGGCCACAGGCGACGCTTTAAAAGCTTTTACCGCTCATCAGTTTAGTGTTATCAGTGATTGATGGCCCTAAAATTATTGCTCTCACTCCAACGTTGGTGGCGATATGTAAAATGTGTAGCGCAATTGTCATTTTCGCACGTTGGCACACCTGATGCGTATCTACGTTTATATATGTGTATACGTGGGGGTGGTGGACTTAATTTTTTTTTATATGTGACTTTTATTTTATTTTTTTACTCTTTTTTATTTTTTTACACTTAATGTTATTGCTATCACATAGGGGGCTAACAATCCTCCTATGTGATAGCACATGCACACTGGCAAGTCCTCTTTATGGAGACATTAGGGGTCTCTAAGACCCCTAATGTCACCTGGGGACCCCCAAAGAAGCTGATGAAGCAAAGTTCTGCTTCAACAGCTTCTTCTCTGGCTATTGCAGCCAGAGAAATGACAGCTGAATGCGGAAGTGATGTAATACACATGACTTCCACATTCAGACCTCGGAGGGAGATCTGCTAGGAGGAAGATGCTGATCTCCCTCCCATCCTCCTCCTGACACCCGCCCGAGCCGGTCCCGGGACACAGAGAGGACAGCTGAGCCCGGGATGGAAGCTGAGGGTGCAGGAGGGGGCGGTAGCACTGCAGGAAGGGGGAGGGGCGCGCAGGGCAGCACGCACAAGTGATTGGAAGGCTATAGAGCCGCCGATCGCTTCTATGTGTAACAGCCGGTAACGGCTGTTTACATGTAACAGTTTTTTTCTGCCCGTGCGCGCACTAGTAGTAAAAAAAAAAGCAGTAAAAAAAAAGCTGTTTATTTAAGGCGACCCGCCAATGGAAGTTTGCCATTGATCTGTTTTTTTACAACGGGCGGACGGCAAAGTCAGCATCTTGCAGACCCGTGCTACAGCCAGGAGAGATTCTGATAATATTGTCGAGATCCACCCTGTGGCCTGATTGACAGTTGGTTCTGCCTTTCTAGAGCCAGAGCCAGCTGTGCCCGCCCTCACCCCTGTCTGTCCCTCCAATGAGTGCTGGAGGAACAGAGAGTGGAGGGGGGAATCTCTGCAGGGAGCGGTGACTGACACTCACCGCTCTCTGAATGGAGAAGACCATAAGCTGGGCGATCAGTGGTTCATGATCGTTCAGCTCTCGAATAGTACATGCTACTTTCCCAATACTTCTCCTAAAGGACATAAAAAAAACTTTTCTCTTGAGTTTTGTCTTTTTTTCAAGACCTATTAGTTGTCGAAAGCCAATTAATAAAAGTACAATTAATTAAACCATCAGAAAATAAATCCTAAATTTAAAGTGTTTCTAAACTGAGGAACAAAATAATATAATAATATATTGCAACATTTTAGCCCTTATATAGGATGGCTGCATTAGTTTTCATTTATTTTAGTTTTCTTTCTTTAATCTGACTTGCAGAAAATAAAGGACGTAACACACTTCCTGCCCTAGGGTGACAATGCTCATGTACTATACTGTATCTATGGAGGTACAGTGTTCTCACACTAGGCTGTTCGCTCCTGATTTGGACTAAAGAACGCCTTCCCTTTACCCATCACCAAAAAATAGTGGGTACTGTTCTGTTCTGTCTATCCAACAGATAAAACAAAACACTTTCAGTGGTATATTTAACAGGTCAAAAGATAGCAAATAAAAGAAGTTCATTATTAAACTTTAACATACTGTATGTAAAGGAAAATGTACTTATCTTTCAAGAAATCCATAACCTGTAAAAAGTGCTTCTGTGCTACCAACAGTTATATTGGTTGACATAGGTAAGTGTATTGAACTTAGTACCATCTTGTAGTAATCATAAGGTGAGGTTTGAACAGAATACTGATTACAAAGGCTGCAATAGTAGCAATATTAAATAAATGTGTAATGGATTACATATATATTGTCTTTTTAAATGTTTAAAGAAGCTCCACTCCACTCCAAGCTCTCTCCCTTGGTAGACTACAATCTCAATACAAATTAGTTAACTAAGCATGAGATTGTAGTACATCACAGGACTGTGCTTGGAGTGGCGGATACTTTACAACACACACAGGGACCATAGGGAACAAAAGTAGCCACCCTCCAGAAGGAAGGACAGTGTCAGCACCAGTGGCGTAACAACCGGGGGGGGCAACCGGTGCGCTTGCCCCGGCGCATAGCTGAGGGGGGGCGCCGTCACCGACCCCCGCTAAACGAAGCCCCTGGCCGCAGGTGCAGTGGCTCCCTCCGCTGCCTCTCTGCCACAAGAACCCCCCACAACCAGGGTCCAGAGAGCCCCCACTGACCACCGGGCTAAGGTAAGGTGACAAATTTTTTAAAATAAAATCCGGGGACATTTTCAAATGTCCCCGGGAACATAAAATAAAACTTTTTTTTTTCTAATACTCACCTGATTCCTGGATCCACCAACAAGTGCTGCCTCCCGTCTCCCACGCTGTTAGAAGTTGCATACATCGTGTGCTGGTTATTTCTTAAACCAGCGCGCTGAGTGCAGCTTCTAAGAAGATACGCTATTAGCTGGTTAGCTGGCTTCCCCGCTACGCTAATAGCATATCTTCTCAGAAGCTGCATACAGTGCGCCGGTTTAAGTAGTAACCAGCACACGCTGTATGCATATTCTGACAGCGTGAGATCGGGGATGAATCTAGGGCTGCAACAACTAATCGACTAAGTCGATTATAATCAATGTTTGAAAATGTCAATAATCGATTAATCGGCTTTCGATTAGTTGGCATTATTCACAGCTCCACAAACAACGCGCGCCGCACCTCCTCCCCGCCTCACGCTTGCCACCTGCCCACATACACGATCGGCACAGGGACACGGGGAGAAGAAGAAGAAGTAAGGAGGAGCAGGCATGGGAGGATGACAGCCGCCGGCAGACAGGCCGGATCTCAGAAGCAAGTTGCTGGAAGACTGCTCAGGTAAGCCTGCACTTTCCCACACATGGTGCTCTATAATGTATTGCTGGGATAGTGGGATTTGTGTTCCTCTATAGCTGATGGTACATTGCGCTGTATATTATACCATCAGCTATAGAGGACTACAAATCACAGCAATACATTATACACTGTGGGGAGAATTTATCAAAAATGGAGCGAACAGAATCTGGAGCAGTTGCCCATGGCAACCAATCAGCGTCTCTCTTCAGTGTGCTCAGGTAAGATTTGAAAATGAGAGAGAGAAGCTGATTCGCTGCAGTGCAAATCTGCTCCAGGTTTTGTCTTCTCCCGTTTTGATAAATTCCCCCCTGTATGTATAATGTATTGCTGGGAATGTTGTATTCCTCTATAGCTGGTGGAATTCCGCATTGCGCTGTATAATGTACTATTGCTGAGGGTTGAAAGGATGTGACTGTGTCAGTCAGGTATAGCAGGCCAAGTGCTCAGTATTGGATGTTGGTAGATAGAAATTCCCTCCGCACTCCTCACAACGTTTCCGGCCTATGCAAAAGTGGTGCTCGCAGTGATGGCCACGGATGGCGCCGTGCAGACACAAGGTAGAAGACAGGAATCACCAGCACTCAGTAATATCATTCAATATGTCTATTTATTTGGACAAATCGTCACAATGAAAAAAGCCAACGTTTCGGGGCCACACAGGGTTCCTTTATCAGGGCGAGAAGATGTGACATTGGATGTTGGGGACGGGGTCCATGTTGGTGTGGTGAGGGACGGGTGCTCAGTGTTGGGTGTTGGGATCCTTTTGAGGTGCCTGGCAAGTCAGTATTAGGTGTTGGGGTCTTATGTGGGTCAGTGAAGGTGTACTGGCCCAGTCCCAGTTGGACTGGCCGCTTGTAGTTCAGAATTAATACAATGCCATTATACAACGTAGATGAACTTAAAACTTTTAAGTTCCACTAATTTAGTAGAACTTAAAAGTTTTAAGTTCATCTACGTTCTATAATGGCATTGTATTAATTCTGAACTACAAGCGGCCAGTCCAACTGGGACTTGTAGTTCCCTGTAACTGATATGAGGCTATATTAAAATACTAGAAATACAATGCCTTTATAGAACAGAATAAAACATAGATAAACTTAAATATTCTATTCTTAGTTCTATAATGGCATTGTAGTACTTTCAGGTGGACAGTAATTAATACAGCTTCATAACATAACATATCAGCTAGGGAACTACAAGTCACAGCATGCCCTCATTGCCCCTGTACAACAACCAAATATTGCCGTTCCCTGGGTGATATATGTGTGTGTGAGATGTTTATATAATGAGGGGGGGGGGGAATGTTCTGCCCCGGGCGCCCATGACTCCGGTTACGCCACTGGTTAGCACCAATTCAGAGATGATTAGAGGATCTACAGCTGTGTACAAATAAATTAAATTTTTGTTAATAGTTAAGATACTCAAATGCATTTTTAAGATTTAGCTCCAGAGTTTAGTGTCATTGTAACATGATAGTGAAACTGCAACAGACAAAGATCAGAATGCCTGCCGTGCCAGTGAGGCCTGTGCTGTGTAGTAAAACTTTGGAACTCTCAAAACTGGATGGACAAAAATACAAATATTGAATCTGTGTATTTAGCTGTTTGCCTGTAGTTCAGTTTTAAGGATTACATGAGATTTTAGGTATTGGATTATATTTACTTTAGTGGCTTAATAATATACAGTAGACTGCTGCATACACTTTTTGGCAAAGCTTCTTTCCAAAGCCTATTAGCCATTCTGAACATTTTAAGCCTATAGTTACTCGTAAATTAAAAAAAAGATTTTTACTCTGCACTTTAACATTCACAGGATTCATGTATGCATACATCTGTGCCTATCAGAAGGAAAACAATATTTAATTATTCCCTTAAAGCTAAGCTCCAGGCAAATATAAAAGACACAAAGAAATGCAATGCTATATTCTTTTAAAATTGAACTCCAGTCAAAAATACAAAAATGTTTATCAAAAGATAGAATAAAAATTGTATCAGGTTTTGCTACATTATTCATCTTCAATCCAGAGCTGACCCCTCAGTACTTTCTTTTCCATTATTAGATGTTCTCAGTCTTCCAGGTTGACCAGCATCATCCAACCAACTTCCTCTGAGCCCAGGCTTTCATGGCCTGTAACTGGTTAGTGAAGGAGAAGCAGCACAGTGCTGAGCTCATCTCTGTCACTCTGCCTTCTTTTCCTGTCAGTATGCTCCTTGTTAGCACAATGATTAGCTTCTTGTTCTGCTTCTTCCTCACCCACTCTGAGTACTGCTGCACAGGGACTGCAAGAGGCTAATGCCAAGCCAAATTCAGGTACTTAAACAGCTTGCATTTAAAAAAATACATTTAATAATTACAGAACTACATTTGTCACATTTAATAAACCATTACATACATTTTTTTAAATGTAAGTACGGTTAGTTACTGAATTTGACTCTGTGTCAGCCCCCCTCTGTAGAGCAGAACCCTGACTGGGAGAGGTAGAAGTAGCACAAGAAGCCAGACAGTTGTTCTGATGGGTTAATCAGGCGTGTTCTAAG
This sequence comes from Nanorana parkeri, assembly GCF_000935625.1. Classification (NCBI taxonomy): domain Eukaryota; kingdom Metazoa; phylum Chordata; class Amphibia; order Anura; family Dicroglossidae; genus Nanorana; species Nanorana parkeri. The sequence goes on from NW_017306676.1 coordinate 647,487, forward strand.
AGGTGAATGAGCTGAGCTCATTGGTGTGTTTGTTCTCCTTAATTTTCAAGTTACAGGTTGGGGCCGAGACAAGACTTGTATGTGTTAAATAAAGATTAACTCCACCGGCCTTTACAGTACTAGACTTTAGCAGCTACAAGTACTGATTGTTGTAATGAATACAGATCATGAAATTCAATGCTGTCTTCCTTGCACCTGATTCTTCTCAGGGTTTCTATTACACCACATCGCCATCTTCATCGCTTCCCGACAACTCACAGCTGGCCCCCAACTGTGCATGTGGAAGATTAGGAAAGACAGAGAGACTCCCCTGAAGCCCTCTGAGGTGTATCACAGGAGGCCACAGGCATAGCAGGTGGCCCAAGGACTATGCCATCCTTCCCTAGGTGTGGAATGAGGAAATGGAAGCAAGCATCTGCAGAAAAAAAGTACAGGGCTGTGCAATATGGCAGAGCGGTCTAAATCTCAGGATTGAATGAACACAAATATAAATCCCTTGACAGATAAACAGCTTTCTTATTTTTCATATATATTCATATATATATATATATATATATATATATATATATATATATGTTTCTCTTCTATTTATTTAGCTGTTTGTCAAAGTTACATACAAGTTTGAGGTTGGATAAAGACACAGGTCCATTGAGTTCAACCTAGTTCCCAAGTATATTTCTTGCTCAAGCTGGGGACTTATCTTTCTAGGGTTATTTTTTACTTTAATTACAAAGCCCACCCACTTTCCTAAAATAACTTGACCTTTTAAAAATAAGTGTCACATTTTAAATCTGAACAGTATCATAAATGGTAAAGCACACCTGTAGACCTCCTCACCTCACACCTGTGGACCACATCCCATCACCAACTCCTTCATTATCTGGTGCTCAATCTAGTCTTTGTATGGTGACTCAAGCTGGGATCTCCACATGTGAGCCATGCTACAGAAAAGCAATTATAGTTTATTGCTATACAATTTGTTTTTTGGATGAGGGTCCAGCCAAGTGATGTCACGTGAAAGAGTTTTCCCAAAGACAACTCCGTTGTAGAACTTCAGATGACACGAAGCAGCCCAATATTACATACACCCCTAGGAATTTCTATTCTCAGGAAGCCATTAATGATCCTTGTACATCCTTAACAATCAAGCTGCTGCCTATACACACGCATAGTGTCACACTGAATTTGAAACAGGGGACTTTTATATTTTCTCTTGATTATGCTGCCACCTGGCAGATGCCTATTTACCACAGGCATCAATACACATAGTAATCAAAGCAAATCAGAGGCACAGATTAGCAACAGCTGCAAGTCATTAGCTGCAGACATGGGAAACACAGTTCGGCACCCAACTTGGAAAAAACCAGTTGTGAGTATTTCAGAGGATGAGTCTTCCTTCAGAGAGCTTCTGTGAGAATTCAAACAATAACTTTGCTTGTCTTTCTAGAATTGTCTTTTTTCCGTAGGCAGCTTTGCAGCTCCAGCTGTGTTGCTCTTCATTGTGGAGACATGCATGATATCTGATATAGATCAAAGGCTACATGAATGTCCATTTTTGTCATGCTTATCTAATTTGTATGCTACATTAACATAGGTGTGTTCTCTGTGGTGAGACATGGTGACTTCGGACTGAAAAATGTATATGCCTGGTTTATTCAAAATTAGTTTTTTTTTAAAATGGTGATATAACAACACGTGGAAATGTTTGTAAAACAAAACTAATGTTGGCCATATTTTAAGGGAAGGAGCTATCTTTGCTATCAGTTCAGTAGAGAAATTATGTATAATTAGGACAGTGGTGTATATCCAGCACTGGTGACATATCAGTTATGTACAATGGAAAAGCTTTAGATGACCCACTGCCATCTTGGGGGTCTTTTGAGCACATCATTGACATGACGAGACCTCAAGATCCCCTCAGTTGCACAAAAAGTGTTTACAGATCAGGCAGTTCCCACAGGCCCTCCAATGTGAGTCACTTCATAAGCTAGAAAATGCTCAGTTCTTGAACTTCTCTCTACACTTCAGATTAAAATCAGTTCATGCCTAAGCCCAGCTGGTGTTGATCAGATCAAGTATAGAGCGCTGGAACTATAGTCTTTTTTTGGTAATAGAATAAGTCATGCTGGAGACTCTACATTAATCTAGTTGGCTTGAATTACTGCTTCCTTTGTGCCTATACTATTTCTATTAATGTGCAGAAACATCATGAGGATGGGCTGTTTTCACATCTTTTGTTGGAAAAAATGCTTCTGGCTGCCTTTAGATGGCTATATCAAAGCCAGTCTTCTTTTCACTGAATAGAACATTCACATTAGATGATTTAAACATGTAAGACTGTGTGCATAGATAACATCCCCAACCTTGCATGTAATGGGGAACAATTTTCTATGAATAGAAAAAAATCCTTCCCAGTTTGTAGACTTTTAATCTGTCACTGTTTACTGTCAGCTGTGGGCGTTTACTGAGGTCAGATAGTACTAACAGATATCCTAAAGATTGGCTGATCCACCTAAAACTGGCGAGAGTTAAGAACAATTGCAGCAGATTCCCAAAAGCGTGTGCCCATCTAAGTCTTTGTCTTTTTAATTGGTGGGTACGGATGGTTTTATTGCTTTCTGCCCATTTAGTCACACTGTTGCTAAGAATGCTCATTAGACTAATCCCCTCTTTCAAATACTTTATTAAATAGCATGCTTAATTAACTTTTGTTCATTTATTTATTAAACCTTAGTTAATTAAATTAAAAGACTCCACTAAAAATATCACTTTCCTCAACAAAGTCCAATAACTACCTATAAAACAATGTATCACATATACTGTACAGTTTATATATAAAACTGAATAACATTTACAGTAATTGGTTAATCGTTTTAAAGATAGACTATAACATAACTGAGATTTATTATTGTTTCGAAAGAAAAACCTGTGCTGGGAGATACACAGGGTCGGCTATTGCTGAATTAGTTATGGCTTCAATGTTTTCTAACATGATTATTCACTAAAGGGTGAAGAGTTTGGAGAAGGCAGGAGAAATGAACAATCTAGGACAACATATGTGAACTGGAAAGTGAGCTGAATTGGGGAGTTTTTCCAAATCAGCTATTTTGTCCTAGATTGGATTGTTCACTTCTCCTGCCTTCCCCAGACTCTTCACCCTTTATGTGAATAACCCTGTAAGTTTTCTTATTTAGAACAATTATGGAGCAAGTGAAAGGTAACAGAGGGTTTGATTTACTAAAGGCAAATGGGCTGTTCACTAGACATGTACATTTAGTTTAATTCTGAATGGATATTTTTACAAATTTCGTTAAATTCGGATGCATCTGAATTTCCGAATTCGAATGCGTTCGAACCCGAATGTTTAATTAAAATTCTGATCCATCCGAATTGCATTGAAAACTAAATCAGACATGTGACTGTTCTCTGGCCAATCAGATTTTTATGGCTGTTTTTGGGTTGCATTACAGGTGACTTCTTGTTGTGGATCGTTCTGAAACACAAATTCGGACAGATCCGAAATACGAATAATGAACCAAATTGAATTTTGGATCCGAAATCAGAAAAATTTAAGAAATAAAAATATGAAACAAAACAAAACAATTTTTTTGTGGGCTTACATGTCTACTGTTCACTTTGCAAGTAAATTTTGGACTAGATTTAGACTGCAGTGGAAGTTTCAGTTTAGTGAATGAGGGGACGCTCTGCTTACTTCCATCACCCAGCCATGTGCAAGCAAAAATACTGTTTTTTTTTTAATTCTCCTTGCATGTGATTTTTTGCAAAGTTAAACTTTACTGTATTCCCCAAGGTAAGGGAAAATTCCCTTGCAAAGTAAACAGCCTATTTGCCTTTAGTAAATAAATCCCATAGCTTCTGAACTGCATATTTCTACTAGTTTTGTGATGCAGGAATTATTGCAGCCATAAGCTCACCATGACAGCCAGAGAACTAGCATTATCAGGGGCAGTGAGCCATGGCAGCCTCCTTGTTTTGCTAAGCATAGGTTTCCTTTATGAATAGGCTGACCATATTTTAATTAGTTACAATTAAGGGGTCTATTCACAAAGCTGCCGAAGGATCTGGCCGTAGCTTCGGCCGATCCTTCGGCTAGCTTCGTCCCCAGGACCCCTTCGGTTCAGTAGAACCGAAGGGGTGCTGTACGGGCTATTCACAATAGCCCGTACAGCTCCCGATCATGGCCGAGCGGCTCAGCCGAGCCGAACGCATATGCAATTTTTTATTTTTTTTTCTATTCTGACATCAATCGTGTTAGAATAAAGAAAAAAAAAGACACATCAGTGCTTCTCTCCTTGGCGGCGGGGAGCATGAGGACGATCCCTTGTCTGTGCCTCCCTCATTTCTCAGCTACCTCCCCCATGACAACACAAGTACACTTTCTCCATTAAAACCCCCAGATTCCCTTCCCTAGCCTCTTAAGCTGGTCTAACCTCTCTTTATCCTGGGGCATATTTACAGTACCTCTCTGTGGCAGCTCGGCAAATGGAGGCTACCGTGCTGCAGACAGGTTCATCAGGGAGGTGGATTCTAGGTTATTTCAACTTAGTAGGCTAGGGAGGGGGGCTGCGGGATTTTATATAGAAAGAGTAGTTGTACTTTAAAGCAAGCAGAGATTACAGGGGAACATGAAATATTTCACATTAATATTATCTAGTCTTCTATTCAGCCAGCAGGTGGCGTTCAAATCTCCTATTACATGTGAAATGTAGGCCAGTGGTGCCCATTAGGTTGATCGAGATCTACCGGTTGTTCACAAAGCTAATGCAGGTAGATTGCAATCGCAAGTCAACTTGCTGTCTCGAGCTCCCTCCCATGGTGCTAGTGTGGCCGAATTTGTTGGACGCTGCAGACAGGGAGGACAGGTATCGTGAGAGAAGAGCCGGTAAGCTGCTGCATTGCAGGTAAGGATAGACAGCCAGGAGAGACAGCGATGGAAGACAGCCAGGGGAGAGATCGAGGAGAGACAGCCAGGAGAGAGAGTGAGGAGAGAAATCTAGGAGAGAGAGCATGGAGAGATAACCAGGGGAGAGAATGAGGAGAGACAGCCAGGAGAGAGAGATCAATTGTGCTGTGGGCATTCTGAGTTTATTGTTAAAATTGAACATCTGTATTCAAATTATTAGGTTTACTCAATAGGAAAATAAATGCAGTAGTCCTAGTAAACATTTAAAGTGTTTGTTTTTAAAATAAAGGTTTTTTTATGGTAAATCTCATTGAGCTCATTATTTGATAAGTAGATCTTAACACAAATGATTGTGGGCACCCCTGATCTTGGCATTTATAAAAAACGATTTATCCAGTTGTGTATTCCTTAAAATCATCCAATGTATTTTATACACATATACGAAATTTGAACATATAGCTTTTCAGCTCTCTGACAAGGGCATTTGAAATTCCCACATTGTTTCAAAACTATTAAATGATTAATTTAGAATATATAAATAATGCCAGGCCTGGTATGTGCCTGTCATTAGGCTGATAATGTAAGGTCTCTTAATTAACAGTTAATGGTACTCCATAAAGATGAAAGGTCTGGAAACAATCCCGAAACCAAAAATTGCTTAATTTAAATTCACAGCTTTTATTGGTACTATCAGTTATTTTGTATGCAATGCATAAATGGAAATTAACTTAGCTGTTCACTTTAGCTAAAAAAATTATGATAATAATACCTTTTGCATTAGCTATTTAATTGCCATTATTACACATATTGAAACTATACACAATATTTGAAATTATCCCATTTATAACTTTAGGGTACATTATGCATGTGGATTAAAAGTGAACAGGAGGGTTGCAGTAATTTTAGATATGTTTGATAATCTGTTGTAAATAATTTAGCATCTTTGATTTTTCTATATATGAACTTATGTAAAAAGTTATATATTTTAATGCATAAAGTATGAAAAAAGGTCACAATAATGGGTGTCAAGTTAAATTTATGACATTAACAGACATGTAGACAGTGAGCATGCCAGAGATCAAAAACTGCAACAGGATGCTGCACAAGCTGGGGATAAAAGTGTCGGAGGAAGTAATACAGTTTAAAAGTCAGGGAAGAGTGGTTCTGTGCCCTACAGAAGCTCCCTCTGTAACCGTTTAAGTTATTTAAATGTAGAAGATACATCCTAAAACAATGTTAACAAGGTTTCTAGAGCATATCTCCAATGCACTACTCTTCCCTGCCCACTGCTTCCCTCACCACAATTACCGACTGTCAAAATGACAGCCCGGGATTGCTATGTACTACATAGCAGGAGCTTCTGGTAAAATGCAGCTACTCCTGTGTAAATAGACAGATGTAGATATTATTATCATTATACAGGATTTATATAGCGCCAACAGTTTGCGCAGCGCTTTACAATATAAGGAAGACATTACAATCACAATACAATTTAAGATAAGATGGTAAGGAGGGCCCTGGCCGTGAGGGCTTACAATCTAAAAGGGAGGGGGAAGTGATACATGAGGAGGTAGATGTGTGGGGATGAATTGTTTGAGAACGTGATGGTTGAGCGGTTAGGTTGAGATGGGATAGACTTCCCTGAAGAGAGGAGTCAAGGTGGGAGACAGATGGACAGGTTGGGGTAAAGAGTTCCAGAGGATGGGAGAGACTCTACAGAAGTCCTGGAGGCGAGCATGGGAGGAGTTGACAAGGGAGCTGGAAAGCAGTAGGTCTTGGGATGAGCGGAGCGGATGGTTAGGCTGATACTTTGAGACAAGGTTTGAGATATAGCCGGGGGCAGAGTTGTGGATGGCTTTGTAAGTGATTGTTAATATTATAATTTTATCCTTTGGGCTATAGGAAGCCAGTGCAGGGATTGATAGAGGGGGGTTGCAGACACTGAGCGGTTGGTTAGGTGAATGAGTCTAGCAGCTGCATTCATGATAGACTGAAGGGGGGATATCCTGTGTAGTGGAAGGCCAATGAGAAGGGAGTTGCAATAGTCCAGATGAGAGATAACAAGGGAGTGGATGAGTAATTTTGCGGTTTCCTTGGTGAGGAAGGGGCTGGAGATGTTACGAAGGTGAAGGCGGCAGGATTTGGATAGTGATTGGATGTGGGGAAGAAAGGTGAGGTCTGAGTCAAGGATGACACCTAGGACCTTGGCATGGGGGGAGGGCTGGGAGGCTGGGATGGCTTAATATCCTGTCCCATAGCCTAAACAGGGGGGAAATACCTGATTTCCCATCTATTCCTGTCCTGGTGACAACCCAAACTATGGGATTTTCTTTCACTTTCACTCTCGGTGATGACACCACCAAGACAAATAGACAAGGTGAATCTCCATAGCCAAGACTCAACAATAAAAACCTGACTGGTGTTCTAATTCCTCTTTACTCTATCCATAACAAAAAAAGGTTTTGATGTCAGTTCCACTTATATAGGATTTACATACAATATAGGATCTCTTCTGCAGCTGCTTTGTGTTATAAAGATTGTATAAAAAAATTCCCTTAAAGTTCCTTGGATGTGTTTCAAGTCTTTGTGATTCAATAAGAACATCTCACTAAGTTCCTGAGGAAGTGGATCCATCAGTGAAACACGTTGAGCTATAAACCCATCTGATAATCATTATTGTAATGGAGCCATTACTGTATATACTGTATATGATAACAAAAGATACATTGGATGTGAGATTTGATGATATGATATCATTGATGGGAAGCAGTGAGATGAGCACATGCTTTTTAAGGGAGCCATTTTTATCTATGTATGTTACTGTGATTTTATTGATTTGTGAATATGTAAATAAAGATTGTTTGATTTTTATCACATAGCATTACTATTTGGTACCTTAAGTCCATTGTTTAGATTTTGTTTATAGGCATTGTCAATTAGATGTGGTATCCCATTAACTAACCCATCATACTGAAATCCCTTTATCTAGACTGATAAATCACCCCCGCCCCCACCCCCCAGGTTCTTTTTTGGGTTCAGCGCTAAAAAAAATAATAATAATACACTACAATAATACACTACTAGACTACTATAACAATAATGCACTACACAGTCATATGTCTATCATGTTGCCTTCCCATTCAGTTTAAAGGGTATCTATGGTCAAAAACTACAAATAAATATGTATAGCTATATAGAATTTACGTAAGTTCGTTCTATCCCACTCCTAATAACCATATCCATCTAGAAGTTTGTAAACGTATTGTTTGTACATATTGAAGATTCCTAAGGCTGTACTTCCTAAAGGCACTGACACAATTTAACTCAGCTCTATTAATATTCACTTCATGTGTCTCAGTTCTCATAGAGCCTGCCTTCTGAACTATAACTCAACATCTGAACAAAGTAACATTATCATTGCTTGCTCGAAGCAATGCACAGTGGGCTATGCCAGGGATGGCCAAACTCCGGCCCTCCAGCTGTGGTGAAACTACAAATCCCATGAAGCATCTCTCTCCGGGAGTCTGTGGCTGTGAGAATCTTGCAAAGCCTCATGGGATTCGTAGTTCCACCACAGCTGGAGGGGCGCAGTTTGGACATCCCTGGGCTATGCAGTCTTGAGAAATCAAGATTTCATCACATTAAGCAGCAGGGAAAGAGACGCAAAACACACTGGGAATTCAGAAAGTTGTTAAAAGTGATGGGCAGACAGAAGGCAGTGCTCCAGTGGTGGAACTACCAGGGTAGTAGAGGTCGCGGCCGCGACCGGGTCCTGGAGTTCCGCCACTTGAAGGGGGCCTAGGACAGGAGGAAGGGGCACCTGGTAACCGCTGATTACCAGGATATTTATTATCCCGGTAAACGCTAATGTCAGTCCCGGGACCTCTTCCTCCTGTCCTGGGCCCTACATGCTTCACACTGCTCCCCTCACCTTGTTCCGGACGCAGCGTGAAGTATGATCCAACCGGCGCAGCAGCCAATGAGTGGGAGCGGTGTTATCCCCACCCCCGCATCACACAGAACTGCTGCTGAATAGAGAGCTGCTGCGGACACGTAGGGGGAGATATAGGGAGCTGGAACTATGAAGGTGACATGGGGTCCGGGAGCAGAAAGCTGGGGACGTAAAGGGGGAGATGAGCGGAAAGCTGGGGACATGAAGGGGGAGGGGGGGCCTTCATGGATTCTTGCATCGGGGCCCTGAGGTCACCAATGACGCCTCTGCAGTGCTCCCTACATAAAAAGGATTTTTCCAAGCTTTGATTGGATTATCAAAGACAACTCTAGTATGTAATCCTTTTACAATGCTGATATTATAACAGGATAGTATATGCTGTGACTTTAGAATGCCTCTAACTCAATGTACATGTACAATATATTTTATGTACACGTACAGGGTATGTAAATTAACGTTTATTATGTTTCTTTGAATTTTGTGGATATATTTGATTGCATTTTATTTTATTCTTCTTGCCCTTCCTTTCCCATTTACTTTAGTACCATCACAAGAGGCAAATATATCCTCTACTGTATATCACAGTTTACACTGTCTCATATTAGAAAGTGGATCAAGTTGGTGATCAACTGGATTACCTTAACACTCCATGGCGCATGTGACCCTAGATCCCCAGTAGGGGGGCTTTATTGTGGATATAAAATGAGACATCACTAAGAAGACCTCTTATGTTTCTGCTTTGCTTGGGAGATGGTGACCAATGTCTGTTCTTAACAGGACCAGGATATTGGCAGTGAATCTGGAAGTTCTCAGAACTTAGCATTTCTGGAGGAGCAGGCAAAACACTTTTGTAAACATGTTTCTTGAATGGAATAATTTAAATTTACAACAACCCTTGATAACATAGCCAAAACTTTTTTCTAGTATGTGTGCAAACTTTGCAAACTATTGGCCGCAATAACAAGGTATAGAAAAGCGTTGGGTTCAGAATGTTCAAATATTATTTCCAGCAATGCCTCACTGGATATATTTCTGGGTTGCAAAGCAGGTTTTAAAAGAAAATTGCTGATTGTGTTGCTGGTCCAATTTGAAGGTAATGCAAACCTCAAAATCAATGTTTCAATATGCTTGGCATCATGTCTCACTGTATACAGTTTTCTTAAGCAAACTGTTTGTAATGATTCTGTTTTTTATTTAGAAACCCTGCCAGTAAGAGAACTTCCCATTGCAGGATGACAAATCAAAGTCACTCCCTCACAGTTGGCAGCAGCATTATCAGCGTACCAGATAGGCAACCCAACAGCCTGAAGGTGTGCAAATGTTAGAATGTAAATGCAGTTAAGAGACAGAAGGTTAGGCTTATCAGCCTGCAGCAGTAAGTGATGTTACTGGAAGGATTTCCAGGTGATAAACTTTGAAACAGATTCAGGAAAACATTTTTCGTAAGAAAAATATACAGTAAGGCAAAATTCTCTAATTTAGCTCACTTTCCAGTTCAGCTATGTTGTCCTAGATTGTTAATTTCTCCTGCTTTCCCAAACTCTTCACCCTAGCCCTGTAGGAATTACACAGATCTTGCTATTACCTGTGTAAGTAAAAATTTATATATATTGTGTGTGTCCCTCTGGCTCTAGTTTTAAACTGTTTTAAAGGGCTCAACTTACTGAAACTTTGGGGGCTAAAACCTGCTCCTGGAGCTATTCCATTCTTTTCTTCAATGAATGTATCCTTATTGGCCCCAGAATACCTCTGATGGACAGGGAGATGAAGGGGTTTGGCTTAATTACAGGGACAAGGCTTAGTAAGTGAAGATAGAAGAGCTAACTTCTTAATAATGACACTGAAGAACATGAGCAACCACTAAGAGGTAAAGATCACTGGTTCTATTAGCTGTCATTTAGAGGTCTGAACAGTCCAAAAACCACCATTGTACCTGTTGTGGATCCATACTATCCTTAAGCAGTGATTCAAAACAAAGTGGTTTAAATTAGAACTGAAACTAAAACTTTGTTTTTAGTTTTGAAGTAAGGGAGGGTTTAAACCCCTGTTAGATTTTGTTTGCCATCTGTGCCCCATTTGGAAGATTTCCTGTCACTTCCTGTCTGATGGCCACAACAAGAAGGGAGAGGATATCTCTCCAGAGAGAGGGAAATATCTGCTGATCAGCAGACTCACCAGAAACTAGTGTCCCCATTGGAAGATTTCCCATCTATTCCTGTTCTGATGACAACCCAAAATTTTAGATTTTCTTTTACTTTTAGTGATAACAGTCACCAAGATAAATAGAGAGGGTGAATCTCCCTAATGGGTCAATGCAGATATTCCATTGCACACCTAACCGGTATATGCCCTGTTGTCACTCAGTGGGTGCTGTAGCGACAATCATATAACTCCACCAAATATAACATAGAGAATAAGTCACCAGCACTTCAAAATCTTCATCATGAAAATGCCTTTATTGACATTGGTTAATCATGAACACACAGTAAAAAAAAAAAACTACGTCTCGGGACAATGTAGCGTCCCTTTATCCCTTTTAGGGAAACAGACAATAATAAAAAAACTGACAGGTGTCCTCTCTACTCTATCCAAAACGAAAAAAAAAGGTTTGGGCTTCAGTTTCAGTCTATGCAGAAGTCCAGTCAAAATGTTTATTTCAATTTCAGCTATAGTGGAGAAGCCGTACAACTTATCTTGGGTTTAATTGCTGTCTGTGGCCCTGTTGGGAATATCTTCCTTTACTTCCTGTTGTTTGATTGGGATAGGCAGTCAGGGGGAATCTTCCCTGTGTAGATGCATACAACAACAAAAACCTGACAGAGGATCTGACTCTTCCTAACACGATCCAAAGCAAAAAAGTTATTTATGGGGTTCCAGTGATGCACAAATATACATATCATGAGTTTTGGCTTTATTTGCAGCAAGCTTGAAGTGCAACAATAGAATAAAGAGATACAACATGGCAGCTAATATTTTCAGATGTATGTCATCAGCTGGATTCTTTTTGTATTTCCCTCAGTGCAGGTTTCATCCAAGGTGTACTTTACATATTAGTTATAGTTATGTGCATAATTTCAGCAGCAATTACACGTATAATGTATATGGGATTATTACAATAATTGCAACGTTTCATTGTTAGCAGATTTATTAGATGTGTAATTTCTCATTTGGTCACAAGAGGGAGGCCTAGTACATTAAATTATGTCCTTCCTCTGCATGAAGAATTTTATTACTCATGATGTTCTGCACACAAATCGTAGTCTTTTTTATCAGACAGGTTAAGCGGCGGCAATTTTCACTTCTTTTCAAAGTAAACAATAGAAAAATTAAATGATGTTCCCATTTTCTGTCTGTACCTGTCTAAAAATTACAATCAATGCATGTATGCAAAAAACCGCAACAACTTAGACTTATGTATGTGAAAATAACTTTTAAAGTGAACCTTTCAGTGCCTTCAGTGCAGAGACACTGTATCTTCCCTGTTCAGGGCAAAGCAACAGTATTTTTGTAATTGGCCACCTCCCAAACCCTAATATTTACTTGCCAGCAACCCTACTCCTATGTGAGAGTGCTCGAGTTTAGAAGTTAAACACTTCCCATTCTTCTCCCTGCAGTGAGTGGTGACTGTCAGTCACCGCTCCCGGCAGGGATTCCCCCCCTCTCCGATCCTCCAGCGCTGAGTGGAGGAACGAACGGGGGAGGGGGCGGGCACAGCTGGCTCTGCCTCTAGATAGGCAGAGCCAGCTGTCACTCACGCAGCTGGGTGGATCTCGACAGTGTTGTTGGGATCCGTCCCTTTTGCGGCACTCTCAGTATATCACGGGCAATAGCCTGCGATATACTGAGCTTTGGGTCAAGGGAGGAGGTTAGTATATTTCCTCCCATGACCCTGAAGAGAACTATAGGTAAAAACACTTACCCCATAGTTCTCTTTTAACTTCTGAGTCTAATTTAACTTTAATTTAATTCTAAAAGTTAATTTCAATCTTTAATACTCATTGTTTAGGTTTTATTAAAAAACCTGGTGATCCTGCAATTAAGGCCATTGTTTAGGAACTGTCACCCAGTGGTGGTACCTACCAAGTTGTGACCCTGCTATATGCACAGGTGGAAACGACAACAGCCAGCCAGGCATCTGCATTTTATTAACATTGTAGATATAGGGCAGTACTATAGTCTATATCCATCATCAGGTTTTCTGGAGCAGACATTTAGGGACTTTGTGGCCATAGTAGAATATAAGGGGACCTTGTGGGATATGTTTTATACTATATGTTGTACGTGTTAATACCATGGTTTTTTAGACCTTCCTTCCTTTAATGTCTTCCTTGGTGTTATCAATAAAATATTTTGTATGTTTGTGATGTGGTATATATACAGTGGTTTCTATGAATTATATTTCATAGGAGAGGTGTTGAGTCCATATGGCGTGTTGAGTCCAAATTCAGGTTCTACTTTATATATACAAATATTGGATTTTTATACCAGGGACTCCACCCCACAGTAGGATACTTATACTGGTTAAAGGCTTATAGTCATTTTTTTAATGTGTGTGACATGGATGAGTAACGCAAACACCCCTTAACAAAGGCATCCCCATGCACACTGCAGAAAATGACTGGACAAAGTGGTGAACAGTTGGTGTTGTTTGGACCGTGTACTCATATTTAGAAAACCACCCAACTGCTGTAGCAGGATGGTAGATGTAAAACTTTGCAACTGGAGGCTATTAGTACGAGGACTATCTGAGTAAATATTTATTTCTATGACTTCAATTGGACTTGAATCTGATTATGTCACTTTTTTTAAATCTTAGAATGAAAGGCATCCTTCCAAAAAAGGGCAATAATTATCTCCCTCGCCTATGCTGCCGATCTCCGATGTCTTCACCAGCCACTCTGGCTGAAAACTCTTGAGCATCCAACACTTGGGAGTGGTTCATGCCTGGCCTTTCTCTGCCGTCTTTTACCTCCTCCTTACTTCCCTACAGGACACAGCAGTGCTGTAGGGGGTCGGAGGAAGAAACCACGGAGCACAGAGGAGGACCAGACATCTGACACTTTCAGGAGTATTGGATGCTGAAGATGTTTCAGCTAGTGTAGTTTATGAAGGCCATGGAGAACTTTTGTGGTTCAGGTGACAGGAGGGGTCAAATGTTAACCCTCTCCTTTGCAGGGATGCCTTTGATTCTGAGAATAAAGAAAGTCACATGGTCACTTTAAAAGTTTTCACTCCCTGCATTACATGCAGTATCCAAACTCCACTGACTCTGCACATGAACCATAATACAAAGTACCATCACATAAAATGCTTGTTCCAAGTCTGACATTAAATTTGCCACAAGGTGATTTGCCAAAAGACTTAATGGTATATACAAGTTCATTCCTATTAGCCATATAAACATTATTATTCTTTTAATTAACAGTATCTCATATTCTCTCAAACTGACAGATTGCTAATACAGATTCTAATGTTTCCCATCACATAAAACAAGCCCATCAATAAAACTGATGTCACAAATGCATGAGTTGTACAAATTGATTATGTATGTCTTTATTTGCGCTTCTTTTCAGTGTCTTATAGCAATATAGGTTTGGATTGCCTAGCCTCTAGTTCCTTGCAGTATAGCTTTGATGTATGCCAACATAATAGCCAGTATATTATTTTTCCATAACCCAATTTTTGCCTGCAGCTTTCCCTTTGTAAAATAAGACAGAAAGATGAAAGGAGAAAGAAAATGACTTTATTCACTTAAATTGCTGTACAAGAGACCTTTGACAGCTGTTATGTAGATTATACAAGTGAATAACAGAGAATATGTAGCATATTTAAAAAGTTGATGAGCTAGTTACATTAATTGGATTAATGTCCTTTTAAAATGTTGCAAATGTATTTTCTGTTTGCAAATTATATTGACTATGTTTACTTAGTATTTTCTGTATAATACTAATTTCTATTTACAAAATAAAACACAGAGCACTTCCAGATAGCATAGATCAGTGGTTCTCAGGCACCGGCCCTCCCTTCTGCTAGGCTGTGACTTCCTAACCATTCCTTCCTGTTAGTGCCGTGTGTCTCCACTTGAGGGTATTGCTTTATATTACAGAAACAGTATACACTCGGGAGAGTAATGCAGTGGTTGTAAAAGCTGCTGTTTACTCATGACCCGGTATGGTGACATAAGACGCCACCCGGAGAGAAGGGAACAGCCACCCACTTTGGAGCTTGTGCAGTCTATCTAGTCTTTTGGGTGCTGGTGGAGCACCACTGAATTTGATTTTTTTAAATTTGGCTTTATTTAAGCGTTTTATTGGGTTTACACTATGGTATCTATTAGGGTTGCACAGATACCAAGTACAGTACTCGGTACAAGTACGAGTACATGTACTGATTATTTTGAGCTCCAAGACTACACTAGAGAAAAATTCAAAAATTAGGAGGCTAAAAGAATAGATACTATCTATCTATTCTTTTATGTTTCACATTGAGCAACGAGAGCATCCTATGAAGTGACTGGATAGATTGTGTTTTCCATTTGAAAATGGCTGAATCGAACTAGTAATATGAGGTTATTGTAAACTGGTGAGTGAGCTGTGTCTAAGGAAACTTAAGTAGGGCACACACCTTAAGAAATTTGGTTGGTTCCTGATGAGCCGTCGAGCAGCTGATCGAAAGAGATTGACAGAAAACAATGTAAACAGCAGCGTTGATGGAGGAACCTGTTCTATTTTTTCGTTCAGCCACGTGTATACCCAACTTTACACTGCGGTATCCACACACTGCAGCATTAATCAAGCACTAAAAGGTGCATCTGTTTACACATTAGCACTAAGTGGACTGTTTTCATTTACATACACTCACTTATATGGCTTATTTATTGTGTGTATTTGCTACACCAGCATTTCTCAACCTTTTTTCAGTGATGGGACCTTTAAAAAAAAGGCAAACTATTGAGGCATCCCAGTCTAAAATTTAAAAAACATAAATGATGACATGTGCGCCTCCAAAGTCCATACCAGACCTTATTGAAGATAGCGGTCTGGTATAGATTGTAGGAGGAACCCAACACAAAAACAAAAAAAGGGGGGTTTTCGCCCACATTGGGATCTCCCTTCAGAGCCCTTACCTTTCACATCAGAGTCCCCCTTTACATCAGAAGCCCCCCTTTTATATCAGCATTCCCCACTTTCACATCAGTAACCTCTATTCACATAAGAGTCCTCATCCCCCCTTCATATCAGAATCCTTGCATCACATCAGTCGCTGCAGCTGTGGCAGCATGGCAAAGGGCAGGAGGTGGAGCAGGTCTGGCTTGAGGCAGACATCCTTCCTTTTCTGAATGGGTCCCACCCTCCCTGGATTAGTGTCATTCACTTCCATGGTGCAGGCGGCCGGCCTGTCTGCACCATGGAAAGGCATGATGTGTCAAAATGCTTGCGACATCCCTGAGATAGCCAAAAGGCACCCCAGGGTTGAGAAATGCTGTGCTGCACTATTTAATTGGAATTTCATTTGTTTAGTATATATACAGTATAGCACTTGTTATATTTTAGTTATTTTTCATTGGGGGGTAGGGGGGATATTAGGGTGCATTTGTGAATGGGTTTGTTGTCTTAATTGGCCACTGAGCAATTTGTTATTGTAATTAATTATTATTACCCAGGGGGCTAATAAATCTCAGCTGCTATATAAGTTAAATGGGATATCTATGGTGTTTTTCTCTTCTTTTATTAATCTCTACCTACATGTTTTCCCTAACATTTGGGAGCGGCCTGATACACCTATAGACCAGATACTGCCTCAGGCACACTACTGACGCTTGAAATTGAAGCCAGAAAAATACTTTATAATAAACATCACATTTGGGTCCTGCATTTCTTCAAGATGGTCCTGCCTAGAAATGTTCACTTTACATTCCAAAACAGCTGGTGGGCATACTAGGAAAAATGAGATTACTGCTATTAAATTGATTTAGAAAACACAGCCCATATGCCTCTAACTTTCACCCTGGCATTCATCTTCTGTGCCTGGCTGACCTGCAAGCTAAATTCCAATAGTCATCAGTTATCCTTATTTGTTGAATGGCACTCAATCTAATCCACTAAAATAAAAGCTATTGGGTCCATTGGTTTTAACATTACCCTTATGTTGAAGCAAATTGCAGTTTCTCCTGCTATTAAGGTGTGTTAGGGAATTTGCCCATGTACTGTAAATAACGTGAATGGAAGTCAGTTTCAGCCAAAAGCTGAGAAGCCTACAATTAATTATACAGAAACTAGAAATTATTGTAGTTTAATTTATTTTAATACATAAAAACTGAATGCAGCATTCCAACAGAGTTGAATATTTTCAGGTAAATCGAGGTAGAAGCCTTTAAGTTGAGGAAATGTCTGCTGAATTTACAAAAGGTTATTGGTTATTGGAGAAATTATAGTGTATTTTCAGTTGACCTATATTTGAAATGATTGCTGTAATGATCACATCAACAGCTCACAAACATGGTCACTCACAAGCATGATGGGGATTATGAGCATTAACAACACCAATCCTGCAAGATCTGGACCGCATAACTCAAATGCAGCATAGCCAAACAGAGTAACCCACTGTCAATGGACTCCCCAGTGATGCAGTTTACACTGTGTTTGTCTATGCTTGAATTATGTGCTCAAGATCTTGGAGGGATGGATTGGCGTTGTTTATGGCCACGTCCTCATCCTGTTTGTGAGCACCATTATCCATTTTTTATTTTCTTTCTTAAATGATATTACACAAGGAGGAGGCGCCTTTTTCTGTTTTCTGTTTTTCATATGTGCTTCACGACCCCCCCGGTTGAAGTTGAGAGGGCTGCCCCTAAGTGAAGTTTGGATTGAGGATACAATAGTGTAGTGACATCAGCGCCGGTTTTATCTCTTTTATTTGTGAATTGTGTAGAGGATTAAAAGCAAAGGAGCATGGTGCATGGCAAAAAAGAATAATCTACTAAAGCGAACACTACTCTAAATGATTCAATTCAAAATTCAGACATCACATTCCAAATGCGTTAGAAATGTTTAACTACCTTACGTCCATGGCCGTTTGTGAACGGCCAGATGGACGTCTGCTCAGACCGGGAGGGCGTCTTAAGACGTCCTGCCCCTCCCCCTCTCGTGTCCACGCTGAGCGCCGCACACGAGAGGGAAAACCGTCAGCATGTAAACAGCCAGCGACGCCCGATCAACAACAGCAAAAATGTTTAACAAACACGTTATACATAAAACATGAAAAAGCTATATACACTAGTCCATCAGCTAGTTGATGAGAGGTTAAATTGTGCTTGTGCCATTTTTGTATTTCTTTTGTACACAGCGAACACTTTTTAGCTTTGCCTTTCAACAGTAATTTTGCAATTCATCAGCTTTTCATGGCAACAGTAAATATGCCGTATCTGGCAAAAGGCAGAATCTTAGTATATTAACAAACACTTTAGGGCCTATTTAAAAAAGCCGCAGAAAAAATATTTCAGTGTGTAAAAAACATATCCATTACAGAGTTTGAGCACTTAACAGCCTTTATTTCTGTGGACAATGCTAGCTGTGGATTGTGTCATTAGGAGAAACAATAAGGTGTTACAATCATCATCTGTCTTCATACAATGCATACCACACAAATGCTTAACCCATTTAACTAGGGGTGAGGATCAAGCAGTCGATATTGGTGCATACATTTGCATAAATGATGCATACATTTGCATACACAATTCACCTTTCAAAAACATATCACCTCTCTTTCCTCTCTGAGATTTTCAGCGCTAGTCAAAAGACAGTCCTTGAAAAATAACGTTACATTATTTAGTGTGATTTACTAATGAGAATTCCATGCATATTTTCTATGACTGTGTTGAAATATTTTGATTGGAAATGGACCAATGTTTTAAGTTAACTTCACGCCATGAGTTTAATGAATTGGTCTTTTAGAGTGTTTTTAGCAGATTTTTTAAAATACAAAAAAAATAAAAAATACAACACAAAAAATATAAAATACAAAATGTACACATGATATAGCATTCAGGGATTTAAAACAAACCATAACTAAATTATGATGCATTCATTGAGTGGAATTTATGAAAACTGGAGCAGACAGAATCTGAAACAGTTGTCCATGGCAACCAATCAGCTTCTGTCTTTCATTCTCAAAGCTTAACTGAACCGACTGAAGATGGAAGCTGATTGGTTGCCATGTCCAACTGCTCCAGATTCTGTCTGCTCCAGTTTTCATAAATTCCCCTCATTGTTTCCACCATAGTCAAGAGAGAAATACCCTCTAGAAATCTCACATTTATTTTAAATTTTTCCTGTGCTGATATAATTTTTTTATGGTAAGCAAGGGGCTTGATGTTCAAGACTATATTTGTTATAAGGCACTCAAGGACCAATGCCTATACAGTGCTATACACAATGCTGCATTGTGCTACGTTACGGTGAATTGGAGTGCGATGGCTATATATTACTGTGTACCCCCTTCCTGCTGTGTTCACAGTGGATAAACCCAACAGTCATTTTTAGGACTACCTTTTTGTGTTGTCCTTCTTGTGGCCAGTGGCGTTGCTACCAGGCCACTGGCAGCAAGGAACTAGATGAAGATTAGATGATGACCACTCAGCAATTTCTGCATATTAAAGGAGAACTATGGGGTTAAGGCTTTTCCCCATAGTTCTCCTTAGGGTAACGGGAGGACACAAACTAGCGTCCTCCCGTCACCCTAGGCTCAGTATACCGCGAGCTGTAGCTTGCGGTATACTGAGACGCCGCAGCTGAAGCGGATCCCGACAATTATGCCGGGATCCGCCCAGCTGCGTGACTGAAAGCTGGCTCTGCCTATCTAGAGGCAGAGTCAGCTGTACTTGTCCCCCTCAGCACTGGCGGATCAGAGCGTGGAGGGGGGAAACCAGCTCCTCCCCTGTCACGGCAGAGAGCCGTGACAGGATCGAGAGGTGAGTGAACGACGCTATGTGTTCGCTCACCTCCCGATCTACTGACCCGACCTGTGACAGTCTTATTGTCACAGGTCGGCTAGAACTATGAGGTGAGTGAAAAGCACTCCTTTAAATAACCGTTTATATAGGTCTACCGATTAGTGTGTTACTAGGGATGAGCAAATGTGCTTGGGTTTACCTGGCTGCCCAGATTCACGATTCAAATTTGCAAACTTAAATCCTACTGAAGTCTATGGGGCTAGTAGCGAATATTTAAAATCAATTTTGTCCATTTTCAATGATAATACTGTACGGCAGGGAGAGGGACCTCCTTTTAATGTGACTTTGAAGGAAGCATACGAAAAAAAGCAAAAATCCTTTTAATTACATGCTTGGGAGATGACTTTAAGCTATATGAGGTGTTACAGATTAATACAATTCTCACTGACAGCGTCAGCAATACCAGGTTCTGAGAACACATATTTTCCATGTGTAATACATTTTTTTTGATTATTGCTTAGCTTAAAGTGACAGTAAATTCGGGAGTTAAATCTTAAAAATGCATTCAAGTACCCTATTAACAAAAATGTATCTTATTTGTGTATCACTCAACTGTAGATCTTAAAATCATCTCTGAATTCATACTGACACCATCCTTCCTTCTGGAGGGTGGCTACTTTTGTTCTCCATTGTCCCTGTGAGTGTTGTAAAGTAGCCACCGCTCTGAGCAGGACAGATTTATTAGAGTTAATAGGCCAACCGTTTAGCTTTATTTTTATTTGAACAATGCAAAAAAATAAGCTTTTGGAAGGATTGTCAGCAACAACTGCTGGATGCGCTCTAATCAATGCAAGCTTAAAGTGTTCTTAAACCCTAAAAAATGTCAGCAAACAAAAAAATCTCATCCTAAAGCGCCAGAGACAATCATTCCTCATCCCTCACAAGGAAGATGTACTAGGCATATGTGCAGGAAGCAGCCCCACTACAGTCAGGGAGACTTGGACATCTAGAAGAAAACACAAAGAGAGGGGCCCCTTTCCTGGTGCAGATTGGTTTATTCATTGATCTTTATTTATGCTGTCTGTGAAGGTTCTCATTCATCCAGGTCATGGTATATCTGTAAAAAATAAGTCAAGGCAACTGGACTTGCTGTATTTTTCTTGAAGACGTTTCACTGGTCATCCAACCAGCTTTCTCAATTCAGAATGACATGTATTTATGCTGATAATTTATGCACTTTATTTATGCTGATAATTTAGAATTTTATTTATGCTGATAATGTATGCACTTTTAATTTAAGACAGACTTGTGCACTATTCCTTTTATATATTTTTTTGGGTTTCCCTATTTTTGGGGATAATTGGCACTAATGCCTGCTTAAGGAGGGGTTATGATTTTTAGCGCAGTATGGTGGTATAATATTTGCAGCTGGTATGCCTGGGGGACAAGAGCCACACAGAGCCAGAGATTCTGTCAGCTCTTCAGGGGCAGGCCGAAGGTTGGCTAAGCCCATGCCATCTTGTGCCAGGCAAGGTCGGTGTGACCAATCTACTGCCACCAACCTACTGGCTGCCCTTCAGGGAAGGTTCACACACTACCTTGCTTTGCTTTGTATATGTCCTGAACCTGGTGGTGCATTTGCTCCTAGTTAGGTACCCTGGCTTCCTGTGGTAGGCCAGAAGAGTGTGCAGCCACTTTTTGTGGTCGAACACAGCAAGTGTTCCCTTGGATGAAATGCGGCTGAAACACAAGCTGTCTGACAACTGTCTGATATATGATAGACCCACTTCTATCTGGAACTTGAAATTGGCCACACTACAGTGGCTGAAACAGCTGTGTAAGATACTTACCAATAAGCCAGTAAGGGTAAACGCACGCGGCCCTGACCTTGGGATTTTGGAAAAACATGCTGCATGGTATTATCCAGGTGCATGGCCGTGCATGCGGTAATGTGCCTAAAGATGTGCGTGAAAGTGGGCACGTAATTACGCACAAACGTAATTGAAATATTGCGCGCAAACATTACTGTGCACACGTGCATATGTCAGTGACGTTGGATGGCCTATAAGAATGAGCACTGACCTAGTTGCTGACTGGTCTTCAGCTTTCCCTTGTTCATGTGCTATCCCATGACTCTGTTTACCTGTGCATGACCCTGGCTGATGACTTTGACTCTGCTTTTGGACTTCTGATTTCCTGAGCCCCAGATTTACCCATGTATGACTCCGGCCTGTGACCCTAATCCTGCTTCTGACCTTTGATTCAGCACCTTCCCTTTGCATGTATTCCCTTTGTGCATGACCCTGCCTTGTGACCTCGACCCTGATTACCAGCTCAACTCCACTCTGACCTTGCAACGCATAGTACCTCAAATTCCTGCAACATCAGTTCCTGTAGACACATTGCACTGGTCAACGCACTCAAACCGCAGATCACCTCTTTGGCACTCATGCCTCCCTGAGTCCTCCTCTCACCTGTTACCATCTCTAGAGGTGTCGGACTGGTGGTGCTAGAGTATCCCCCTATTCAGCTCCCTCTCCAATCAGGTACATGACAAGCAGTAGCAGGCCATCAGTTAATAACTTTCTGAATGTGGGACCAGGACAGGCTCTGGGAATCTGTTTTTTTTCACAACATCAGTGGTTCCTGATTCTGGTTGCGTATAAGCATCTTGTCACTATGTGCAGAAGCGAGAATAATGGTAAACTGCAATAAGGTGGTGATGAGTGACACAATCCCTCTGGTTTTCTTGCTGGAACATGTGCTACATTGTGTAATAGACCAGATATTGGCACAGCATCAGGAGGAAGAGGAGGACTTCCTGCTGTCTCAGGGGCCAGCAGGATCCTTTGCAACTGCCTCCATCCCTGTGAGGCAGAGGTAGCAGGAGACAGAGGAGAAGTATGAGGAGAGGGGTTTGGGTGCTGGTGGTGAGGAGAAGGAGGCTTCCAAGGGACGTTACGCCCCTCCCTAACTCTGGGAGTTGTACATGGGTTGGGTGAGGTAGTTGAGTATGCTGTGGTCCTCAGCTACACTGAGGACTCAGGGTCCTTTCCTGCAGGTAGTTTGTGGTGAATTAGCTCATTCATGCAAATATGCATGTGCAAGGACCCCAGGGTTCAGGCCAAAAAAGGAAAGGGACTGTTACTGGGTGGCCTCCTCCTCCTCCTACAAGTGGAAAATAGCAGATCCTATACTACCATCCCAGAGGGAGCAAAAAATGAGACACTTTGAGGAGGTGCTGAAGAAGGCTTGGCTGCATTTCCAGCTAATGGCAGGTCCCTTATCATGCCCAAAGTGCCTCTGATCCCCAGTTCACTGAAAGGAGGAGCAGCAGTGGCTGCCTCAGGTTTTCTTTTAAGTCATTTTTCCAACCACAGTGGTCAGGCCCAGCTGCAGATAGTAGTCACAGGGAGTAGCTAAACCACATAATTGCAGACTACTGATGCCGACAGTTTTTGAAGTTAAAACCCCATGGACTATTGGGTGTCCAGGTTGGACCACTGGCCAGAGCTAGCACAGTAATGCAGGAGCTTCTGGCTTGCCCTGAAGCTGTCTGAAAGTGCCTGTCCCCTGACACTGTAAACTGGCTCAAATTCATAAAAAATGGACCAGTCCTGGGTCAACTCTAATTACAAAACTCCTGCAGGTGACGCTACCAACTAAATTTTTTCTTGTAATCTGCCCTAACAACAAAATGATACCTGACACCATTACCAACTCTTGCCCCTTCAGCTGTTCTGCCCGTATTACCAGATCTTATGTCCTCTGCTGGCCCGCCTCCATTACCAGCTCCTGCCACCCTTCCTGTACTCAAAGGAAGTGGATAGGGAGAACCCTAAGGCTCCATTCACACATAGACATTTTTGCACGCAAAACAGTAAAACCAATACATTCCTATGGTGCTCGTTCACACCTGCTTGTTCGAACGTGCGTATGTATAAGTATGACATGGAAGAAAAGTACCTGCACGATTTTTGTGCGGATGTCATCACTGATCCTCCCAGTAGGCACGGAAACGAGGGTATTGTGTGTTTTTCACAAAGAAAACGCGCATTCAAATATGCATTGCACACAGGCACACAGGCACACTCTGGGACAACACTTGTTTTTCACAAGCACTGCAAAGCAGGATGGAAGACTCTGGAATTTGTGTGGAAACCGAGGCCATTATTCGCATGGTCTGTGACCATCTATGCATATATGATCAGAGAAATCCTTCCTATAAGAATCGTCTCAGCACACATCTTCAAATATTACTTGACAATACATGTGCTTTCAACGTTGCAATAAAAATGTAGGATCTTCAACAACGTAATTGTGGGGACATGTAATTGGTCAATCAAATTGGAATGTGTGTGGTGAGCAGCAATAACCCATCTGCACTCAAGACAAACCCCATAGAAACATATTATAAAGGACAAAGCAAACTATCATCCGAAACAACATTTATTTTGTACAAGAACCAACAAAGTAAATTTTAATGTGACTTTTTTTAGGTAAAGCAAACTGTATACTAGTATGCAATCATTGTACAGCATGTAATTGCCAAGAAACCTCTCCTTCAGGGGACATTAAGTAGGAGGCAAATTGGTCCCTAATGGTGGCTGCTTGGGTGTTGCCACGGGTTGCGACCCAATGGGCCCTTTCCATGGTGTGTATTTAGGCATCTTCAAACAAGAACCCATCTCTCTGGCGGACAAAATTGTGTAGGACACATGCTGCCTTCACCTTAGAGATAACATTCTGCACATCAAGCTTGACTGCAGTGTGCAGAAATCTCTATTTATTTGATAGGATGCCAAATGCACACCCTACCATCCGACGTGCTCTGGTCAGCCTGTAATTAAAGACCCTCTTCTGGAGGCTTAGTCCACGGTTTGAGTAGGGCCTCATAAAGTGCTCACCCAGAGGAAAAGCTTACAAAAAGCGGGGTATTCTCGGGAAGCCCTAGGTCATTTTGTTGCAGCATTTGACCAAAATTGGAGTGGCCGAAAACCCCAGAGTCAGGGCTGCTGCCATATGACCCCACATCTATGTACCGGAAGCAGTAATTAGCATTGGCTACCGCCAGTAGCATCACTGAAATTTTTTTTTTTGTAAGTAAAAAATTTGCTGCCACTCCCTATTCGTTTGACGATACGAATGTGCTTGCCATCTATAGCTCTGACACAATTAGGAAAATTGCAGCGTTCCCCAAAAATTTGTGCTATTTTTGCCCACTCCTCTTTGTTGGGTTTTGCCATCAGAACATTATTAAGGACATTCCAGATGACACAGCATGTATCACTGATAATATAGCTAGTCGTGGATTTCCCGACCATGAAAGAGTAGTGTCGAGTTAACAACAACTGTGCTGTTGCTTGTGAATAAGTAGTTAAAACATTTTTTTTTTATTGTTTGCAGTCAGTTTCATGAAGAGTAAGTGGAAAAACATAAAGGACACCTTCCTTAGGCAAAGGCGCCTGTTGCGGGAGCACAGCAGTGGTGCTGTAGCCTGTGTACCAACGGAATATGTACATGCCCATGAGCTGGCCATCCTTATTCCATGCTTGGAAATGCCGTAGTAGGTCTATATTCACACAGACTATGTAATTACAGATTATGTATTCAATAAAATTGGCGTCCTGGTAATGTCTGGTTTCCTCTTTACAGCACCTTAAGTAGCTGGGAACAAGAAAAAAAACACACGAGCGCCACAGTCTGATGGGTATGTAAAGAAGTAACAAAGTAGTTCTATATGTATCAAAACTTACTATAGAATGGCAACAATGGATGTTGAACTGCCAGGGAATGGGATAAAAAGATTCGGAAAAAAGAACACTTACATGGAGGTGTATAAGAAGAAACTCCTCTATTGTAAGTTATGTGAATGGAGCAACCTGGTCCGGTGGAGTGGTGTCTGGACCCTCCTTCAAGCCATTACCACCAGACACTGCTCCACTCATGACTCAACATGGACTCGTGTATAATGGCAAATATGTTGTTTACAACAGGCAAAAATAAGACAACCGACTGGAACAGTCTTTCTGCTATGGTGCAGGCACAAAACATTATGAAACATTTTTTCCGTTACATCTATAATCAAAATGAAGGATGGAAAATAATTTATATTACATACTTATTAATAAATGTAGTGTTTTCTAAAGTTTTCATTGTGTTAACAATTTCACAAAGAACATTGTGTCCTTTAAGCACAAAAGATTATAATAAAAACATGGGTCTAAAATCGCACCCTGATAGCTGTTAATTGCTCGTTGCATCAGCAAGTATTTATTATAGTAGATAAAAATGCAGCATGAACAGAATATAGATGCAACTACTTATAAAGAGCCCCTTGACCTGTATTTAAAAGAAATTGGTCTAGACAGCAGACTAAGATGTGATATGAATATACTCAGGGCTAGATTTACTATTAGGCACAGTAGGCACATGCTTGAAGTCGACTGTGGCAGAGAGGTGACTTTTTTTCTGTACAATGTTTAGTATCATTTTTTTCAATCATTAGTATGAATAGTCAAATAATATGAGGATATTTACTAATTATCACAATAATCAAACTAGATTAAGACCAAGAAAGCAAGGAATTTCTTGTTTTAAAGAAGTGATCCCAGCAGAGACAACACACATTTATTATTTACACAGTTTTCTTCCATCATCGTGTAGCATCCGCCTGACCCCCATATATAGGGAACTCCATAGGTAAGGTGGGCTTGCATTTCCCCCCAGGGTCTAGTCCATTGTAGTGGAGCAATGTGAACACATTGGTGCCAGTCACTTTTAGATGCAAAATGTACTTTCAGCATTCACAGATACAGAACCTGTATGCCCCATTCATACTTGCAACTGACGCCAGACCACTGATTCCAACAAGATCCTCCTTGAGTCTCATGTGATCAACTGTGGACTGGAGGCGATGTACAATACAGGAATAACTGCCACCACCTGCAGCTATTTACAGGCCAATCGCATATAATTACACATGCCGTGATTATCTGTTGATGATCGCACCTGCATGCAAACAATCTGCATGTGTGATTACATGTGAATTCCCTGCGAACAGCTGTGGGCCGCGGCAACTGTCATTGTATAGTACAGCATCTCCCACCCACAGCTCATGGAGAAATTTGTGAGACTCAGCGATCTGGTCCCATTCTTAATTGTGAATGGGAACTAAAATGGCGACCCAACATTCTGTGAGTTTATCTTCTGGCTGTAAGATACTGGATGGCGCAGCTATAGACTCTCACCATATTTCAGATAAGGACCAAGCTTCTGACCAGCTTCTTAGTTGAGGCTGAACTTTCCCCATGGTATCTCAATTCCCTGCATAGCACTAGGCCTTGAGCCCAGGCCTCTGTCCAAGCACGTGGTCACCCTACTTAGGAACAGGCCTAGGAGGAGGATACAGCTGCAGTCCAGAAGACTGACTTACTAAAGACACTTGTGAATATTTATACCCTTTCCCAGCCTGCACTACTGGCAATAAACCTCCTGGTGGTTGGTCAGGAAGGTTTAAACATTCTTAAAGTGATACTAAACTCAGGCATTAAATCCTAAAACTACCTTCAAGTACCTTAACTATTAACAAAAATGTATCTTTTTTGTGTATCACTCAGCTGTAGATCCTCAAATCATGTCGGAATTTGTGCTGACAGTGTCCTTCCTTCTGGAGGGTGGCTACTTTTTGTTCCCCATGGTCACTGTGTGTGTTGTAAAGTATCCATCACTCCAAGCTCGCTCCTGTGATGGACTGCAATGTCACATTTAGTTTACCAATTTGTATTGAGATTGTAGTCCATCACAGGAGCGCACTTGGAGCGGTGGCTACTTTACAACACACAGGGACCATGTAGAACAAAAGTAGTCACCTTCCAGAAGGAACGACAGTGTCAGCACCAATTCAGAGATGATTTGAGGATCTACAGCCGAGTGATACACAAATAAGATATATTTTAGGTATAGGTACTTGAATGCAGTTTTAAGATTTAACTCCTGAGTTCAGTGTCACTTTAACTCTGATTAGTGAGGCCTCCCACACTATTGCCTGGTACACTCCCCAGCAGACAGTAAAAGCAAACATTGAGCAGAGTTTAGGCAAAACTCCAGAAAGATGAACTATCAATCAGACTAAAGGTGCCCATACACCTTACGACCATCACAAGACTTTTGTCTTGCAATGGTCGTAAGCTTATTAACAGCTCGTATTATCTGCCCATCTTGGCAGGCAGATTGTACTTGCGATCATCGAAAGCCCGCCCCACTGATGGGCGGGCTTCTGATGACCGCAGTAAGGGGCGGGCTTCCGATCACTGCAAATGGGCAGTGTGCGCGTGCGCACACCGGCCCGTTTGGCAGTTGTCGAACAAGCAGGCCACTAACCCGCCGAGAATCGTACGATTCTCAGCGGGTTTTCAAGCCTGCTTGTTCGACGGAAGACGTGCGACCGTACAGTAGAAACGGTCGCACGCCTTCCATACACTGTACGATTATCATACGATCGCGGGATTTCCCGCTATTCTCGTACGAGAATCGTACAGTGTATGGGCACCTTTAGGCTGACTACAGCCCCACAGCTTCTAAATTTAAATAGACACTTCTGCTTAGGACATTAGTATGGATAATTATACCCATTATCACAGTATTCTAAACTAGATAAGCACCAGGAAAGCAAGACAATCTTCTTATTTTAAAGAGGTGATTCCACCTGAGGGGTGTTACTTTGGATAAAAAAACTACACACAGTAGTTTTCAATCGCGCCAAAACCAGTGACACAGCAGCAGCACTAATCCAGTGTGTGAGACCAGACTCACAACTTAACTCAAAATATGCCACACTACTTATTCAATAATCAAAATCCACCCACTTTGATATGCAAAGTATAAGACTATGTAGACACAGCATAACAGCATAAAAACCAACATACAACATACATAAATCAATCAATCAATCAATCAATTAATCAGTAAGGGTGAAATAAAATAAAGCACTGTAAATTAAAATAAATAAATCTTTTTAATTAAATCCCCAAAAATGTTCCTTCAACAAACGTGTGTCCATATAAAGGTGGCTAATTTTGAAGATGTGATAAAAATATTGATAAAGAACGTATGTCCATATGAAGGTGATTAGCTCCAAAAATACAGTAAAAAATATTTTCAGTAAATGTGTGTCCATATAGATGTTACTGAATTCAGGGATACGTGCTCTTGGAAAATCAGCGGCCTCCATCGTGGTCTCCCCCAAGAGTGCAGCTGACCTTATAGATTGACCTTAAAGTAAAGTTCTAGATGCAAGGATCCTCTTTTTGTTATGGGTAGAGGAAACGCCAGCGATCTCAAAGGAAATTCTGATGTTATTCTTGTACATGCCTCCTTTTGATTCACAGCACCAGACTGCAGTAGAGCACTTATGAGCTCAGGGATACATGTAACAAACAAGAAAAGACTCCATAGTGCACACCATTCGTAAAAAAACAAGCAGGTTTAATACAAAAATACTCACATAATATCAGCATAAAATCATCCGTGTAAAAAACACTGCAGCCGTTTGTAAAAATCTCCTATCTTGACCCCTATTAGTCCTGAATGCTCTAAGCTCCAGAGGTGAAGCTTAGAGTGTCTGGGACTGACAGCGGACAAGATAGGAGATATTTAGTTTTAGTTTTTCACCATAGATACCCTTTAAGTACACTGTACAGTACGAAAATACATGCATGGTACAAATCTTAATCACAAAATTTTAAGGAATCGTGGTGTACCATTATCCCCCAGGCAGAGGATTTCCAGTAAATGTTCATAAAACATTTACAGTTCTGGTGCAGAGCACTGTAGTAAAAAACCTAAGCATTATAGTTGACGACTTCAAAATTATTAATTGGTGTTATCGCAGAGTACCTAACTAACAGAGCAAAGAAAACTGAACCAGAAATTAAGTTGTTTGCAATATTAATCTGTTTTATTCGGAATATAAATCGCAAATGGTTAGCACAGGCAAAAAGTCAATTTTTGCTTCACGTTTCATTGTTCCAGTTTTCGAGTCTCAATGTTAGCATGCGCTGTGCTAGTAAATGGGCAATTTCCAAGGACGTGGAAATCAAAATTCGTCTTATCTGGAAACTTCTGCCTCAATGTAATTGTATTTCAGTATTTCAGTGTTGATAAGGAGATTACAAATGTCTATGGCTTCACTGCATGTTGTAATATATACTTTGTGGTATTTATAAGGATTGAAAGGAAATCTAAAGTTCCAGTGTTGACAATTAGTATTAACAAGAACCATC
Source organism: Nanorana parkeri (assembly GCF_000935625.1). Lineage (NCBI taxonomy): Eukaryota > Metazoa > Chordata > Amphibia > Anura > Dicroglossidae > Nanorana > Nanorana parkeri. The sequence continues at coordinate 677,597 of NW_017306676.1, forward strand.
TTTCACCAAAGAAAAACACTCTATTTTTATTAAATAATTATTCTTTCTGTGAAAATGTCCTTATATTGTCCCTCCATTTGTGTTGCTGTATCCAGTGGTTTGTACTATTTCTGCCTGTTCTTTATATCGGGCAGCAGCACGGTTGATACGTTATCTTCTTGCCCAAAACAAAACTAAATGTCCCATGTCTCCTTGTGGCCTATGCCATACAAATGGGCGCTCCTACCTCCTACATAACATATATAACAAATCTGTTACTTTTCTCTGCAAGCTTTAAAGCACCCCAGTCAAGACATATATCTCTAGTAAACTTGTATTATTAGCTTTCAGGCCTACTTATAATTAATTTATTACTGCTTGACTGTTTTTAATGAAAGTTATTGTTTCCAATATTTATAGTTATAACATTCCTCTGGACGACGTTTCCAATCATTTACAGGGTTATTCACAAAAGGGTGAAGAGTTTAGAGAAGGCAGGAGAAGTGAACAATCTAGGCCAAAATAGCTGGTTTGGAAACATTCTCCAATTCAGCTCACTTTCTAGTTCAGCTATGTTGTCGAAGATTGTTCACTTCTCCTGCCTTCTCCAAACTCTTCACCCTGTTGTGAATTACCCTGTTAGTAAATTATATCAGCAGAATCTGGGTTGAAGATAACTCCAGCAATTTATAAAGGTGTTACCTTGTATATCAGCAAAAAAACATAATTCATTATTTTGTTTGGAAGGATATAGGCAATGGAAACACACCTGACACACCCCCAGTTACATAAGATAATTAAGAGATAAGACTTTGGTGCAGAATAACACTTTGGTGCAGAATAACACTTTTCATAGTTAAGTCAAAGCTTTTCATAGATATCTGTACATCAGACCAAAAGGAGGGGCAACTGAGGAGGAAACAGGGAAGGAGGGATTATTCCTTTTCAATGAGGCACATTTCAGAGGTATGCTCATGTATGGAGAATGAGTCTTCTTTACAAACATTGCATTCAAACCCCGAAATTACGTAAAACACAGGTGGTAAAGATGAACTGTAATCACTAGTAATGTAATACAGTCATGTATTCATTTTTTTGTGCCCCCCCCTGAAATGAAATGTAGGAGGTGGATCCAGCTATACCTTTTGGCAGGTGTGCCTGAATGAAAAGGCTGGCTGTACAGTGATAGTTAAATCAGTTCACGTGTAGGTATTTAAACTGTGTATTTTGCGGCTTGCGCTTGACGTCATAGCCTTTCACTTTACATGATTGTGATGATTACTTACGTTCTGCCTGGAGTGTTCCTTTAAGTAGCATGTAGGTGATGTAAATTATTCATGTTGCATTGAGATTAACAACTAACCAAGTTTAAGTGTGTTTTGGTTGGGTGGCAGATTTACTTTCAGATCAAAAGAGCCTGGAACTTAAAATACATCCTCTGGCTTCTATCAACTCCTGTACAAGTAATAAATGGCTTGTCCCCAAACTGGATTGAAGTAACTAGCAATTTCAAGATGCCATGCTGTACGCAGCTAAGTGCCACTACGCCTGTGATAGCGAAGTGAGCGAGAGAAAGAAGACATGATCTGAAAAACGAGACAGCAGAGGAAGAAGATAAGATAGAAGAAATGCACATGGACGACCTTGAAACAGAGAAGGATACATTTTCATTTCTTTCCATTTGAGAAGGGAGCCAGAGGAGTTCCCTAGGGACCTTTGCAATATAAACGTCTGTTTTCTGTTTTTAATCAGATCCTGGAACATATTAGCATACAAGATGCTTTGACTTGAAACTGTTAGGAAAAGCAGATTTTGAAATGTCTGTGTTCTCATCAGAGTTGAAATAAAAGGAAACGGCATCTTTGTGTTATCACATACTTTTCTTTAGTACAGCAGATTCACTTTCCCACATTACACTTTTTAACAGTATGGGAATTATCCTTTTGGCATCTTGTTTTCATTAAATGATTACTTGTAACAGTACAAAATACTTTTTTTTCCCTGACAAATGCCTTATGAATAAAGTTCATCTTTCTAAAGCCAATATCTTTATTATATTCTATATCATTCAATCTGTCATACATTTTTGTATGTACACATTTTGAGTGATTATTGTAATGTTTACCTTAAAGGCAAAGTGTAGTGCTTTTGTACAAATTGTCTTTTATATTTGCAGAGCACGTACACTTACAGTGGGGCAAAAAAGTATTTAGTCAGCCACCAATTGTGCAAGTTCTCCCACTTAAAAAGATGAGAGAGGCCTGTAATTGGCATCATAGGTAGACCTCAACTATGAGAGACAAAATGAGAAAACAAATCCCATTGGCTGATTTGGAACTAATTTATTTGCAAATTATGGTGGAAAATAAGTATTTGGTCAATATCAAAAGGTCATCTCAATACTTTATTATATATCCTTTGTTGGCAATGACAGAGGTCAAACGTGTCCTGTACGTCTTCACAAGGTTGGCACACACTGTTGCTGGTATGTTGGCCCATTCCTCCATGCAGATCTCCTCTAGAGCAGTGAGGTTTTGGGGCTGTCGCTGGGCAACACAGACTTTCAACTCCCTCCAAAGGTTTTCTATGGGGTTAAGATCTGGATACTGGCTAGGCCACTCCAGGACCTTGAAATGCTTCTTAGACCTGCGATCCCCCTGAAGACGTCCTTGGATGACGAAACGCGTCGGGGCGGGGCTATACTTCACGGTATCACGCACAATCAGGAAGTGCAGAAGCTTTACTCACATCGTGTGAGCGGCCGGTTTTATCGTTTTAACTGTAAGTGGCTACGTTTTTTGTTTAAATAAATCTGTATCGACTACGCCATGAGGAGTTCTTGTTCTTTCATATATTTTCGATAAACTAATGATCCATGGGATAAGGACGAGACGGCTGGGAGATCATCGACTGTCATCTCGTTTTTCTCTGCCTATAAACATCTGTGGTCTGGTGAGTGTGCACCCCAGAGGGGAATTCTTGACGTGGACACCTTAATGTGGAATCTGTTTTCATCGTCAACACGCTGTTTTCACTGGAAGCTCTTATCACTGTTGGACTCACTTCACATTATATATATATATATAATATATATATTTTTCTGGATTCACTTTTTTATATATCGCTTGAATTGATTTTTATACTTTATGTGTGAGACACTATCACTGAATTCATTAATTCATTTTCGATTTTTGGAATTTATTTCATAGAAATTCTATGCACTTTTTGCACTTTTGAGATTTAGATATCACTGTGACTGTTATATGTGAGGCACCATTGCTCAATATCAGCGAGTAATTAATGTATTTATATATTTATTAGTCTGATTTATGCACCTTTGCACAATTTGAGATTATTTATTTATATGTCAACTGTGTTACACGGAGTTGATTCACTATTTGGTGACCCTGAGCGCTGCACATTCAATTACATACCATTTTGACCCTAGGGTCTTCTAGTACAGCAGCTCCCTAATATTTACACTGCCACCATATGTGGTAGAAGAAACCTGATCCTGGCAACCCCCGAAAACACAGTGGAGAGGATTGTGGTTGAAATTTCGCAATTCTCGTCGGTACCATGTACCATCGTAGTAACACACTTCTTTCAAGGACTTTTAATCTATCCCACATCTAAAACTAGAAAAAAGATTAATTCCCACTTGACCACTGCAGAACCGAGCCAGAATTAGGCTGTTTAAGCCACCATCGAAGAGGGAAACATGTGAGGCTAGTGTGGCTAAAATTGCATGTTTCACCCATGTTGTTGTAGCTGTGTGCACATTATATGTTTGTATTGCTCAAATGCTGAAGCCTAGAAGGAAGACAACCTATAAGGGGTTATCAAGTTACATATGCAGTTTATAATAGTAGGTATGGAAGTGATGATTACAATTGTTACATTGTTCAGTTTAGATCGCGGTGGACACTGGAGATAAAACCTGCACCATTGTTACAGTAAGAATCTCTAACGTCAAGAAAATAATAGTACACATAATCTGCAATTGTTGCTTGTTAAAAGGTTTGTACAAATATTCTTAGTAATGTCTCAGGATTTAATAGGGTAATTCATCTTCCTAAGTGTAAATGCCAGTTTATTGGCCTAGCTATTACCCCTGGCTACAGAGTAGTCCTTTGTGTGTTGTTATGAGCGTGGCTAAGTGATGAGAATACGCTGCTTGCCAAAGTTATGTTTTCAGCAAATCTGTTTATATTCCAACTGCTGCTTTTTATGTTTAGTCTTACCAACACGTTTTCTACACACAGGCTAGGGGACATGTGCTGAAAAGTAGTTGTTATTGGATGTCAGGAAAAATACACTATTTATATTTTATTCCCCTTTTATTCTGTTCATTGTGCACATAACAAGAAAAAGACAATATTGCAGCATTAACACATACTATATATATATATATTTGCACCATAGTGCACATTATAATTAATGTGTCATTGGTGAATTTATACAATTATTTTGCCTTGGACTCATGTCAGACAGACTTTTCATGCTGTATGTTTTTATTGTCATTGCGGTGTTTTTAAAATTTTTATTTACTATTTTGTCCAATTGTATTTTTTTCCACATGCAGTGAGGTGAGAGTATTGGTGTATTATATTCTGAAAACCAAATGGTTGTTTTTAGGTATTTCTATAAAACTAAATGACAAGCTGTAGTATCGTACCATATGGGGCAGTAAAAGCCCAATGTAAACACTATATCGGTGTGAGAAGACCATAATGTAGTCGCTGCCAAACCACTAATGGAAGCTTAAAAAGTAAGGAATCAGAAATGGGTGTCTGCTGAAGATGCCAATCATTGCTCAATCCTGCCACCACTGTCATCATTAGGTATATACAATTTATTGCTGAAGGGGTCTATTTCTAAAGAATTTGCTGTGAAATTAGCCCCCTGAATCCTTCACGGCTCTTCATCCTTGTGACATTTGACGGCATATGTCAGGCATGCTGCAGTCACATTTACTCTATTTATTATTACTATACAGGATTTATATAGCGCCAACAGTTTGCACAGTTTGCGCAGCACTTTACAATATAAGGAAGACATTACAATCACAATACAAATCAAGACAAGATGGTAAGGAGGGCCCTGCCCATGAGGTCTTACAATCTAAAAATGATAGCATGAATTTGATGCAGGTGAATATGTCAGCTAGGAACAGCCATAAAATGTCACAAGTACAGTCAGTTGCCACACCACTACCGGAAGCTGCATTCACTTGCAGGCACAACAGGTATTTGTGGGACTTTCCAGTGGGACTAAGTGAACATTTTAAGCGTAGATGCGCCCAATCATAACAAATGAAACCCCCCCCAAAAAAACCAAAACAGCAAGGTTTCTTTAGCACGTACTTGTGAAGTCCATATTTTGTATTAGTCCAAAAATAGGTAATTTACTTGTTCCAATTTGGACTCAACCCAAATATGGTTGCTGATGTCACAGAAAGCTCTAGGGAGACCCCTCCCCTGAGTTCCCTGCAGTATTTCAGCCACGGGACACTTTTAGATAGTGCTGGAACTATAACTATTAATAACATTTACAGTGATAAAATAGTTTACAAGCCATGTGTGTTTTATTTTTATTTTCTTTAATGCATGATGAGCTGCTTACGGTTACTGGTTAAATCCCTACAACCAGTTCACTGGGGAAGGAAGGGCAGCCATCTTGCTATAGGGATGTCAGCCAGCAGGTCTGAAGTTCTGGGCTAGTTAGCTCTGGGAGCAGAATAATGTATATAAGTAAAAAAAAAAAACAGTTAACCCCAGAAGTGCTAAGCTTTATAAAAATGTAAGTTGAACACTCTTCATAGACAATCTTTGCATCTTTAGTAGAAAATATGATTCCACAGCTTAACTAGGAGAATTTTTTTTAAATTACCATTTTGACTTTAAAAGAACAATAAAGATGAAATATGGATAATACACATGGTTTTCAGCAGTAGTGGGTGCAATAGCTAGTTTGCTATTGGCTATTGCAAAGTGAAATAGCCTATAGGAATCTAGCTATGCATTGCTATGCTGGCTTTTTTTTTTCTGACTGACGGCAGATGGCAGCCCTGATGTCAGAAAAAAAAAAACAGAGCAGGGAAAGGTTTACTCTGCTCGATCGATATCTAATAGCGGGAGACTCCCGGTGTGTCCGGGAGAGTTGGGATGTCTGTTATGATGAGAGCTTGGCAGGTTCCGGCTTTGATATCACCACTGGCTCCGCTAAGCTCTCATGACAGTTCCACATCCCCTGTTCACTAGGTAACCAGGGTATACTGAACTGTCATTACACACCTAGAACTCGGCTGATCCGCCGTGATATCACGGCAGCTCTGCCGAGTTCTCAGTGTAATGACAGATTAGCATCCCTGGTTATCTGGTAACCAGGGGAAGCTGATCTGTCTCTGCAAGTGGCCGGAGCCAGCCGTGAGATGACAGTTGGCTCCGCCCAGCTGTCAGTAGCAGGCTGTTGGCCGGCCAAAGGCCAGCTGTTCGGCCAGCTTCGGCTGTCACCTCGGCTCAGTTGAGCCGAAGCATATGCCTTCGGCTCGACTGAGCCACTCGGCCAACTTCAAGAGCTGTACAGGCTACAGTAGAACCGAAGGGGTCCTGGGGCTCAAAGCTAGCCGAAGGATCAGCCGAAGCTATGGCTAGATTCTTCGGCAGCTTTGTTAATAACCCCCTTAGTCTACTGGACCTGGTAGCTCTGGTCAGTAGTGATGTCCTACTGAAATACTCTCTCTGAAGGACTAAGTACAATTAAATTTACATCAACCACTGTTCCCTTAGAAAGGTATGCAGATAAGCAATTGCAATGAAAAAACTGACTTTTGGGTAAATTCAATTTTTTGGTAGTATGCTTAAGTGATAGCTGAAATTGTGCTGCTACAAGCACATTAGCAAAGACAGTTTGATGTTTGAAAAATGCACAGAATAGGTAATTCATTTACAGGCTTGCCATATAAAATTGGCATTTACCTAGAAGCAATATTGTACAGTATTCTTCTAGGCATTGTGTCATGAATAGTACATAATTTAGCTTTAATACATGCAAGTTAGTTGAATGCTATACAATTGCACTGGACATTTTTAGCAAATTATATTCTCAAGAGAGGATATGAGAACTAGTCACTGGGACATCACAAGTAATTATAGATACAGAGCAGTGTATTTTAAATTAGTATCATTACTTTATCCAGAAATTAAAGGAAATGAGGTTACATTCAATAATGCATTGATAATCTTGTAAAATTTTAATTGGACTGAAACTGGAATATAAGCAGGTTTCTATACATTCTGAAATGAATTATTGTTGGCAGAATCTCAAAATATCAGATAGCTATGATTTGGCTTACACTTCCCTATAATAAACATAAACATAAAGACATTTTGGTGAAGTACGAAAACAATATTTAGTTTTATCAATTGAATGAAAATATGTACTGCATACATTTATGTAATGGGTAATACGTTTACAATGTTTTCTTAACGCTTTACAGTATCGGTATCTGTCTGTAACAAAGAAGAAGGAAAAATATAAGACAGCTGTTTCCAACCTTTATGGTACTTCCTATGCTAATCCAGCCTATGCCAAACTATACAGCTTCAGATCAGCGAATGACGTAGTCCGGGAGCTGCGGGTTATGCTAGGTGACACTCCAGTCATCTTCTGAAACAGTGGGGCAGAGTGGTAGTATGCATGCTCTACTTTTCTCTATAGCCCTAATGGAAAAGATATCTACTTGCAAGGCTTATTCTCAGCATGGCAGTTTAGATTAGCCTGGTAAGTGTGAGAAGGAACACAAAGCACCATTTGCTAGTTGAGAAAATTGATTGCTTATAGTGTCAATTTTGGGAAAGATATCATAGCATACCACCAGTGGCCTACCTAGTGTATTTGACGCCTGGAGAGAATAATTTTTACCACCTTTTGTAGCCCCTCACTTTGAAAGGTGAATTTTCACATAGCTTAGTAAATTAGGTAAAACTAAATGAAGATTCACTTTGCAAAAATCAGGATTTTTGCTTGAACATGATTGCATGATGGAAGTCAGCACAGCTTAACCCCATTCACTAAACTAAGGTCACTTTGTGACTAAGTGACTGTTCACTTTACAGAGTGAATTTTTATTTGGCTTAGTGAGTGAGTGGAAACTGTGCTGACTTCAATCGTTCAATCAAGTGAGAGCTAAAAATCCAGTTTTCTTAATATTGCACAGAATTGGGTATACTTTGCAAAGTCATTTTACACTTAGCTTCACTTCATTCACTAAGCTAGCTGAAAAATCACCTTGCAAAGTTAACATGCTCTACTTCTTTAATAAATCAACTCAATTGGGTTGATTTAATAAAGTCAAATAGGTTAGTGATTTTTTTCCTAGCTTAGTGTATATGGTGAAAATTCACTTCGCAAAAACACCCGGTCATATGCAAATGATCCATGTCACCGTGTTTAAATCCCTACATTTAGCGTGTAAAATTTAAATTGGCCTGCGGTCAGAACTAAAACACCAGAACACAATATTTACCATATCCTGTAACATAATCTTATATATAATTAGTTGTGATACAATCATATAATGAGATTTGTCCAGAAAAAAAAACAGGCGTTCAAGGTCAATTACATACATTACATGCACATTAGCAAACTTATTGCAAATTCTTACCCGCATTCATTTTGTTTAAACTAAAATAGGTGTAAATTACCTTTCAGCACCGGGTGTCTCCGGTTCAAATCCCAGTCAGGTCACTATCAGCAAAGAGTTTGCATGTTCTCCCTGTGCTTGTGTGGGTTTTCCTCTGGGTACTCCGGTTTACTCCCACACTCCAAAGACATGCTGGTAGGTTAATTGGCTCTTGTCTAAATTGGCCCTAGTATGTGTACATGTGAGATAGGGACCTTAGATTTTAAGCTTCTTGAGGGTAGGGACTGATGTGAATGTACTCCAGCATACATTACTAAATTACAACATGACTTACGTATCAAGCCTTGTAGCAAGTATCTATCTATCTATCTATCTATCTATCTATCTATCTATCTATCTATCTATCTATCTATCTATCTATCTATCATTCTGAATAAAAGTGGAGTTTTCCTTGAGATTAGTTGTGTAACTAATAACAAAATAAAATTACACACAAAAGCCTACATCACCAACTTTGCAAATCTATGTATTTTTTCTGTCCAAGATACCAGCAATAGCTCCCTTAAAGATGGCTATAATTCCTTGTGACAGACTGTCATGGAAAAGCTGCTGAGTGGACAAATGAACGAGTTGTATATTCAATCAACACCAACATCTCTGTGACATGTCCTGCCTTAGGCTTGTCAATCATAGAGCATCCACTTCAGGGTGTGTAGAAAGTAAGAGTTTCTTTCATCATTGGTTTCCTGGTGCTAACAGAATAGTTCTCTAAAGCGGCTGGTTGTATACTGTGAAGTGAAAGACGGAGAACTCCTTACTGGTAACATTGAGAAATGTACATTCTGCTGGAGATGATAAAAGTAAATAATGATTAGTACAATAGCCCAAGTAGTGTGATAGAGAACAGGTAGAATAAAGAAAGTTTATGTCCATGCTAATTTTTGCAGAAACAATTGTCGCACAAGCGACTGGTATCGCAAGCTGGGCAAAGTTTTGACTTCGGGAAAAAACATTGTCTAGCTTGGGATTCCAGTCCCTTATGGGGCAATTGTTTCTGCGAGAATCAGTATGAAGCTGCACTGTGCTCTTCTTGCCTGCACCGACAAGAGGGATGGGGCTGTGTGACCACAGGATAAGGAGTATGAGCAGTGGCTGCTTTGTGAGCTTTATATGTACATGCTGTCTCAGTTACAGGAACATTGTATACGTAGGCAATATACCATTACCAGAAAAAATAGCAATACAAATTGATGCTTTAATCCAGGGGTCTCAATCTCAATTCACTTGGGGGCCCTGGACAAATTTAATAACATTTCATACTTCAAAACATAATTGAACTATACATGGTACCAGTGTTAAGGAGGAACTTAACCCATATCTTCATAATGACAACAAAGGCATCTTTAGAATTGTTTAGTAATGGCAATCTACAAACAGATACTTCTAGATAATTGCAGGTTTTGTATTCTTTGCATAACTTATTTCTCTTTTCCTTCCCATTCTTCTCACAGTGGCCATTTGCACTAAGGGCAGGTTACTTGATCTCCCTTCACTTCCTGGAACTCTGGCACATGTGACTAGGACATGTGACCATGCACATTATCTCAGGGGAGGAACATTTTCCCTGAGATCTCATGAGATTACAGATGAGATCTCTCAGCAAAGCTTTGCTGATGTAACCTTCCCAGGATGCAACGCTTGGTCACAGATTACATAATTTGTGCAAAAGTGGACCAGGAAGTGGGAAAAAAGAAATTGTGAGTAGAATACAAATATGTTTGTTTAATTAATAAGTGTAAGATGATTTCATATCAGCATGCAGAGCTACATGCTGAGGTGATTTTTAGTCAAAAGGGGTAAAGGTCCACTTAAATGTCTGTGTGTGTTTATAATGACAGTATATGTGTTTGTGATGGTTTCTTTGCATGCAATGTTGGTATATTTTCTATTATGGTTTGTAGGTGTGTGTATTGTCAGGATTTCTGTGAGTGATGTCTATATGTGTGTTAATGTTTATGTGTGTGTCATATCAGTATGTATACATGTGTATATGTGTCCAGTGTCAGAACATGTGTCCCCCCCCCGCAGGCTATAATTTAAATCTTAGAGGACTTACAGATTCACACATTCAGTCACACACAGAAATACGCACACAGAAAGAAATACACACACGCAGAAATACGCACATGCACAAATACACACACACAGAAATACACACACAGAAATAAATACACACATGCAGAAATACGCACATGCACAAATACACACACGCAGAAATATGCACAGAAAAATACTCACACACAGAGAAAACCACACAGAGTAATACACACACACAGAAATACACACACACAGAAATACACACACAAAGAAATATACACACAGAAATACACACAGAAATACACACACAAAGAAATATACACACAGAAATACACACAGAAATACACACACAAAGAAATATACACACAGAAATACACACAGAAATACACACACAAAGAAATATACACACAGAAATACGCACACAGAGAAATATACACACACAGAAATACCAGAAATACACACACACACACACAGAAATACCCACACAGAGAAATACACACACACACACACACACACACACACCCACACACACACACACAGAAATACCCCCCCCTACACACACAGAAATACCCCCCCCTACACACACAGAAATACCCCCCCCTACACACACAGAAATACCCCCCCCTACACACACAGAAATACCCCCCCCTACACACACAGAAATACCCCCCCCTACACACACAGAAATACCCCCCCACACACATACAGAAATGTACCCTCCACACAGAAATACACCCCCCTACACACACAGAAATACACCCACACACATACAAAACTAGACATACACCCCCAAACACAGAAATACACACACCCCCACACACATACAGAAATACACCCCTATACAGAAATACACCTCACACACAAAGAGATACACCCACACATACAGAAATACACCCACACACAAAGAAATACACACACACATACAGAAATACACCCACACATAAAGAAATATACCCACACACATACAGAAATATACCTGCCTCACACACACACACACAGAAATACACCCCCCCAACACACAGAAATACACCCCCCCAACACACAGAAATACACCCC
>NW_017306676.1:689486-715226 GCF_000935625.1 Nanorana parkeri
CCCCCCCACCCACATACAGAAATACACACACACACAGAAATACACCCCCACACGCACATACAGAAATACACCCCCCCGACTCACACACACGGTCCATGATTGTATGCCTGACTTGTCAGCCGGCTTTGGGGCACATGACATCGGTTCATGGGCTGGAATTAGCCCACAGGCTGGTACTTTGAGACCCCTGCTTTAAAGTGATATGACAGTCCATATGTTTTTAAGCGATTTCAAATGTTGATTAACCCACTTACAATGGATGCTGCTCCTTGACGTTTTTTTCATAATCATCTGGTCCCCTGAGCACTGACCCCAATATCCTGTTTTGGGGCGGCTTCTTTCCCCTGCATGGCTCTATGGTGCCACCCTCTTGTGTGTTAGCAAGCTGTGTGTGTATGCACACACACACACACACACACAAGCACAGCAAGGTAAGCCATACCCCTACTTCCTGCTCCTCCTTCCTCCCTTCACCCCCTTTCCCTTCTCTAAGCTAGTAGATGGACAGCTGATGGAGACTGCTCTGTGCCTTGTGATCTTGTACTGGATAGAAAGTTCAGGGAAGCTAAGCTGAGAGATTTGGAACATGATGACTGTAAGTGCTTGGCCAATAATGTAAAAAAGAATGCTTTGCTGGGCAATGTACAGTATATTTGTTTGATCTGGATTCACTATTAAGAAAATGTTTGAGAGCTGAGCACTACAAACCTATGATTGCTAACAGTGTGTATCCTGAATTCTAAATGCAGTGAATATCTCCAGTGAATGTGCGATGAATCCCAGCCAATCCTCTACAGCCTGGATTTTTAACCATGCTCTATGTTTACCTTCTGTCTTGATTTTAATCTACTTGGTTTTACTATGTGTATTTCTTGCATCAACCTTAAATACACTTGTTCCAAGTACAGGAAGCAAGTGACAGCTATTCGGCTGTGATTAGATAGTTAATTAAGGAGAAAGCAGGTGTGGATGGATCTATTCAACTAATGAATATGGTCTGAACATAAAAGCAGTTGATATTGGAGAGCTTGCAGGTGGAGCAGTGATTTTTTTTGTTTTAAATTGCATATGAGGAGAAAGAACGCTTTGAAATATGAAATTCATATTGCTGCTAATACATGAACATGTGCATTGTTATCTCTGATAATAATAAAAGCACACATTGAGATACCAACAAATTATAGCGACAAAAAAGTTAAATTTTTCATAGTTTTAAACAAGGATTTCAATTTGCATGCTGAAAGCAATCCGGGATATAATAACCAATATATAGGCCTATGCCTATATAGTGATGGCAAGGATATAGATTTACTTGCATAATGATGAAGGTAGGGCATAAAACAGGTATTAGCCTACGCTGATAGGAGAACTGAAGAAGCTCTACCTACAGTAGTTCAGTATTTTCTAGTGCTGGGAGATAGCAACAACCGGCAGCAACCTCAAAAAAAATCTACAGATACATCGAAATCCCTGCAAGGCTGTTATTTCAGGTAAAGCTCTTGCACATCCCCAAAGCCCAAGCCTACCTGCCCTGTCCTGCTTCTGCACATTCCTAATGTCCCATAGCAATATGAGGGGGCTTAGCTCCAAGTTCGAACTCCATCCAGTGGTGATGGGACTTGCAGCTAAGGCTGGCCATATACCTATCAATTTTTTTCATTCAACCCGTAAGCTGAATGAAAAAAATTGTCCCAAATCCTCCATCAACACAAACAGTGTGTCGATTGAGTTACCCCCCTGTTTACATTGGCGCGCGGCACCTGTTCGAATACCCGATCAGAGCGGGCAGCTTATTTGGTGACGGCTCTGATTGATCGACACTTTTCCAGCCGGTTCCTTCGATCAGCTGATTGAGGAATGCCGGCTGAAAGGGAGCCAACAGCCCCACACACTGTGCGAATTTTGTCTGAAATCCGACCAGTGTATGGGCACCTTAAATCTCCCTCACATTCCTATGGGACATTAGGAAGGTACAGGAGGCAGGACGGGGAAGGTAAACTTTGGAACTCCAGTCAAATGTCTTATTTTAGGCTCATGCACATGGGTGTAAAATGTACTATACATGTGCACAGCATAAAAATTAGTTCAAATTGGCCACCGCACATTCTGCAGACACGCGCCACCATCTTAAATGTCACCCGACGCTGTATGGGCGCTGCCATCTTGGACGCAGCAAGATGGTGGTGCCCATAGAAAATGAAATATCATATGAATAATAGAGTTTCTCGTATATTCGGGCATATAATAATTTGTTATTTCAGATTCGGGCGAACTGCCGAATCAACGGAATTTCGTGATTCAGCAAGTCCGTCCGAATCTGAATGCACATTTTCTACAATTTACTGCATTGAGATCCGTAATTTATATGTCTGTGAAGGTTCCCATTCATCCAGGACATGGTATATCTGTAAAAAATAAATGAAGGCAACTGGACTTGCTTTATCTTTCTTGAAGACGCTTCGCTGGTCATTCGAGTAGCTTTCTCAATTCTTTGGATTTTAATTGCTTCAAGGAGGTACATCATCACATGTAGGCGTTACCTAGGGCGGTATGCATGCAAATGCAGGGCAGTCTGCCTAGGTGTGCTTACTCCTTCAGACTAACAACTCTCCATTAAGCCATTTCTCCAGGGTTTCCAGGGTTTACGGAAACCCTGGAGACTGATATAGATCACATATTATAGTCTGTTTATAGCGTAACTCCTTACTCCCCTTGTTGTTTCCATTTTGTATAACTCCTCCCAATAGCCAGCCCACTGCTTGCATCATGGCTGGGGGCTTCTGAATGAAGTATTGAGGCAGCATGCTTTGATATTTTCAGGAAGCTAAGTACAGAAACCTGCCGGCCCCACCCACCAGCTATGACCTGTCTTCATTTCATAGAGAAGCACAGAGATCTAAAGGTCTAAAATAAGGTATATGATAAAAATGGAAGGGCTTTATTAAAAAATGTCATTCCATATTAATGAATAGGAAGGCAGGGACCAAGAAGGGCAAAATATAAGCGGATTAAACTTCAGCTTTAATAAAAGTTCCTTTTTTTAAAATTTCTTTTCAAATTACTTTAACATAAAACTTAAGCATAAACCTTAACATAAAGCTTATATGAGGTTTTAGTAACTGGGTTTACATATACTGTCACTTTGTTTTTTCTGTTTGTAGCTGTATTAGGAAGATTTTGATATTCTCTGTTCATACATGCACCCTGTGAAAGGTACCAAACATACATCACAGTGACAAGCTGGAGACAGATGTGAAACATTTGAATTGCCCAGAACAACATAGAAACGATCCTTGTTCTGTTTATTAATGTATTGTTATTTGTAGTGAGAGGTATAAATAAAAATGGGACATGACCACAGTCTTATGGATGTATTATATTAGCATTATAAACAATGTATTGTCATTTCTACCAGACAGAAAAAAAATATTGTTTTAATTGTACAATATTTCAAAACTTCAAATACTGTATTCACTTTGTTGCTGCTTAACTAGTAGGTTCTTTTATTACAATGACAGACACAAACTTTCCTATTTGAGAATGTGCAGTTTTTGCTTTCCAAAATGTCATAGACTGAAAAAAGCAGCATATGCTAATATCAGTCCTTCTAAATCTGCTTCTGTCTCTGCTGCTTCCCCCTTCTTTATTTTATTGGCCTCTATTTTCACATCCTCCGAGATCACATGAATGCACTTTTCAGTTTAATTTACGCTTCTTAATAATGCAGAACAGCTAATTTCCCAAGGTATAGCCTACGGCGGCGCAGGGACAGGATGAAAAGAAACAGGTATAATTCTTTTATTCAGGCATTAATAATCAACATTAGAGTGGCAGAAGCTCAGAAGAACTGCAAATTGTTCATCAGCCTGGAATGTCATTATAACCGGTTCATATACATTGTATTAACCCTTAAAAGAGAACGCTCTTTAGTCACATTGTATTTGCTTGCAAGAAAACATCAATTATATAGAGTCTGCACATATCTCTCTCACACTTTGCAAATTATTTACGTTGTAGCACAAACCGCTCTATGCAACTGTCTACCCAAAAATGATTTATAAGTTATATATGGAGTTGATTGTCATAGTCATCTGAGGGCTTCTTATATCTTCAGGCAATTTCATTAGAGAGATTTGTTCTTCGTTCTGTCCCACTCCAAGGTCTCATTACTATTGCTACAAAATAGATGTTCTCAGCCCACACGTTGCATTCTGCATTATGTTAAATAACCATCTTGATTTTGACTTTCTTGCTGCAGCAGATGTGCACACAGAAATAATACCATCCAGTGGTGTACCTAGCCTTTTTTGCTGCCTGAGAAGTCAGGGGGGAGAGGTGTGGGGTTGGGGACATAAGTGACGTAACTGGTTGCCAGTGCCAGTGTCCATTTTGCTTTTTAATGATCTGTATTCTTTAATGATTTCAAATAGAGATTTACGCTTTTAGAAGAGTTTTAGAGTGGTCTTTTCTAAAACCCATTCTTTAGTTAATTTGAGATCATGTACACAGTAAGAATAGCTATAAGGCTTCATATGAGCTCCAAATTGTAGAGATTATCTTGATAGTCAGTATCAAACCTGGTATGGAAGTTTAGCACATTTTATTTAGGTGAAGACTTGCTTTTTCATACCTATAGCCATAGCTTTATTTGAGAGAACAGAGCAGGAACCCTTGAAGCACAGCACACGAGGGTTTAGCACCATAATATTGGCACAGTATGATCTCTGTACAGGGCTTTTGGAGACGTAGAGGATAATTCTCTACTCCACTCAATGACAGTGACAAGGAGTATATTGACCATCTACATTGGAATCGTCTGCACCAAGATCACACAGTCCTCTGTATCTGGTTCCAGAGTTAGGATCTTAGGCCTTGTTCACACCAAGCGCGGAGCAGGTGCAGAGCGGAGCAGTTGCAGACCAGATCAAAACTGCGTCCAATGTATTCCAATGGTATTTTTTGCTCCAGTTCACATCGCAGCGTGCAGGTCCAGAGCAGGTGAAAAAACTGCAGCAAGCCCTATTTTACCTGCTCTGGAACGCATGCAAACGCATCAAAACGCATGCAAATGCCTGAAAGTCCATGTTAAACTAAAAATTATTATAATTTTTTTTAACCAAAAACAGCCCGGAACGCATCAAAAACGCGGCACAACCCACTGCACTGCGTGTGCAGAAACCTGAGTGGATCTGTTCTGCATTTGGTGTGAACAAGGCCTTAGTGCTTTATGAGCACTGTGTTAGGTTCCTGGCACTGGGAAGTTAGAGAAAGATTCTATTTTATTTCATTCTTTTGTAAAATATAAAGCAGCACTTGCTTAAAAGGTCAGCTAATCAACATCATATATTTCAGTTATATTTTGTGGGCTGAATCCCTCTGTGGATTCTTGTGTACAGACCAGAGCAGATAACTTTTTCTCTAGTTTGTTGTAGCCCTGCCCTAACAATATTATTAACGTTTGAAGGCATTACTTAAATTTCTAGTTTGGGTAATTAAAGTGGGCTGGTTCTCTAGCAATCATTGATGTAGGCAAGCAACGAGCAATAAAAAAAATAGCCATTGACTTCCATTATACTGTATTATTCACATTGCTTTGCAGACCATGAAGACTACAGCGTAGGTACCATCCAATGCTAAACTTATAGGCCCCCAAGAATAATGCAGTGAAAGATGACCAGATTCATGTTTTCTTTTACCTATTGTCAGTCCTCCTTAACCAGTTGACATCCGCGGTGTTAAACCCCCTTCCCATCCAGGCCATTTTTCAGTATTCAGCGAGCTTTACTCTTATAATATTTGCCTAGAACAGGGAGGAGAGTGGGCAGTTCTGCTTGTGCTGAAGTCATTTGCAAGTAATTTGCCTGAAGTTCATCCCGTGGTCTCTACGTCACTATGTTCAGTTGTAAAATAAGCTTATGTAAAGGGTGGATTTTTTACTTATTCATTGTATTTTTTCTGCTAGGTCCCCTTTATTTTACATACTGTATGTTACAGTGATGCAATTCTAATATAGCTGCCAGTGAGATTTATTATGTATTTGAGTAGTAAGACTATTTTGTATCTTTTTTTTTTTCAAGCAAATGATTTGATCTAATCACCCTGATTTTCTGCCTTTTGTAGTTGTCCAGAATTTAGGCAATTAAAAGATCTGGGTTCCAATTCTGTTTCCTGTTGATTGTAAGGGCTATCTGAGACGTGTAGGGCTTTGCATCATACATTCTCTTTAAGACCTATGGTGTTAGCCCTATGTATGATTACCTAACAGTTTCTATGGAGATTCAAAATTTAAAGAGGTAATTATAGCTGGTCTTCTTGCGTGTGTCCATTTTTGATGTCCAGCTGTTAGCTCTTTAGCTCTAGTCTAGCAGATTAATTACTGCTATTGATTACTTTGAGCTTCTCTCCTCACACCTGCAGTCTGTTGTAATTAGCCATTGGCCTACAATGAAAATTAGGAGCTGTTTCATTCTGGCTTCTTGCCATTCCCTAGTCATCATGGGTATTGCATTGAACAAAAGCAAATCTATTTCATTCAAATAAAGATATCAAAGTGGAACAATATACTTTGCTCCATGTTGTGATAATTAAGATAACTCAATAATATTGGTTGGTCCATGGAGAACCTGAAAAAAAAGATGCAAACAGGTGATACTTTATGGCTCTTATTCATTAGTATTATTTTAGATAGTAGGTTTAATGCTACATGTGCTCTTGGTATGTTTTAACATAAAATCATAGTCTTCAATGTGACTTAGAAATATTAGAAAATAGCAGGATTTGGCAGTAACCTATAGACACCCAATTAGTAAAGCTCCCATTTTAACTTTCTGAAAGTTCTAATTGGTTAATTTGGGTTAATGCATACCACTTCTTTTTTTCAGCTACAACTATAAATTACAAAAGTATACAAATTATTGTCTGTCGCTTTTAAATGCCTAAAGCTGGGCACCTTAACACAAGAAATCCCATGATTTTCAATGGCCCCTGTTCACATCTGAGCAGTAAAACACCAAACGCTGAAAAAATGTACATGAGCTCTTTTTTGGCAGTTTAAGCTTGTTTTTCCCACATAGATTTCAATGGTCAGAAAATGCACGGGAGAAGAATGTTACACATTTTCATGTGTGTTTGTACACGCGTTTGTCCATTGACCGCAATGTTTCTTGAGTTGGCAGTCAAAATGCACATCTTCATGTGCGCATTAATATGCAACAAAAAAATAGCACAGTTAATCTACGCATACAAGCGCGCAAAAACAATGCCACCTTGGTGTGCACGGGGCCTTAGAGTCTCCCTTTCATGCATGGGAAATGTAAGAGAATTTGATGTCTTGATAGATAGTCAACACAAACAGTACTTCTTAAAGATGCTTTCACATAGAACCAGCCTTTGTCTTAAGCTGTCGTCTTTTTGCAAAGTTATCTTATCTATGTATAACTAATCTGATCAAATGAGTGTCAGTGCTTTAGAAAACCTTGTTTCTGTAAATAGTTTGTAGAGGCTACTATGTTTGTTCATTAAAGCAATCCTATGATTAAATTTAAATCCTCCCAAAATGATATCTGTTCAACCTGTACAACCTGGAAATACTTACTTCTCCTGCTGCCTGTGGCACTGGTCAGTTGCAGTCCTCCTCTGAAGTCTGTAGGGATACGGACACTTCTCCTGGGTACCTCACAGCTCTCAATGGTTCCTCATGCTGAGCTCTACTCATTACAGGATAAAGCAGGAGGAACAAATGAGAATTGCAGGGACCTGCATTTTGCTGTCAGCAACGGAACCTCCCAGCTGGCAGCTGGATAAAGCTTGGTCGCTAAGACGCTGTTGGTGTCCTTAACAACTAGTGACACTGACAGTGACAGTTCTGTCTCAGGTCCACCTCCCTTGTGATGGATAGCAGGCAGTCTGCTATTGGCTTAGAAATCCGCCCATTGATTGGTGTCAGTCAGTAGCAGAGAGGACCTGATGGGGGATGCCAAGGACTAGCTCCCCAAAAGGTCTACTTTGCTACTGATTAACAACAGTCAGTGGGCAGATTCCATAGCCAATAGAAGGCTGTGTATTGGCAATGGAATCTGCCCACTGCCTGCTGTCAATCACAAGGGAGGTAGACCTGGTGGTGAGCTAGTTCCTCATAAGATTCTGCCCACCAACAGCCAGTCTTTGGCTACTCAATCTGTCTGTGTGACAGGTTCAATGGCTGGGCAAAGCGTTTAGTAACGCTGAGCCTGGGATTTTATGAGGCTCTGCGTCAAGCTCCATTAAAAAATGTGCATCTATTAAAATTTGCAGGTTTTTGTGCGCGCACGAACATGCGTTTTTACACACAAAAAAGTGCTACGTGTGAATGGAGCCTCACTAAGCTGTACTAAGCTGAGAACTGAGTGTGTGCTTTCTACACATGAGCTACAGTATTCTACAGGCTTTTTTAAAAGTAGGCTGCGATTGTATTATCAGACACAACTATAGTGTGTATTCCTATTACAATGCTGATGTTATAGTATAGGATATTATATGTGACTTTAGAACTTCTTTAAGAAAAATTTATAGAGGGATAGGGAAGAAATGACACTTGTGCAGCAATTTGGCCAAATACTTTACAAAATGTGAAATGTTAATTTAATTATGAATTTTAAATTAATGCTAATAGAGTGTGGGTAGTGCAGTATTTTATGTTTTAGTGTGTTTATACAGATATTGATACAGTGAGCTGGAATAAATATTTTAAAAGGCTGTGTAATACATTCCACAGACCTCATCCGTGCAATACTACAATAGTGTGTCATTTATGAAGTGCGGGTATTTTTACCTTGTACCACCCAATATTATCTGAAAGGAACATATAATCAGGCTCCTCCGGAGAAGCTAATTAGTGCAGTAAATGCTAGTTTATTAATTGCAGTAGAGGCACATTTTATCAATTAATACTTTCCATAATCACAAATGTGGTGGAAAAGAAGCATGCTGTGTTGTTATATGATAGGAGGAGGCAATCCTTTGTACACTCCTGCAATTACAACTCTTCCCATCAGGAAAAACAAAATGGTCGTTAAAATTAGAACAGAAAATATCTCAAATAGCTACAAAATCAAATCACTGGTCATTTCACAGTAACCTGTAATACAGCAAAAGTATCTGGCTGTGTATTTGTAATGTAATTAGCAAAACAATATTGCAAATGAGAAAAACAATATTAGGAATTGCAGTTTCATTTTATTAGGGTAATTACAATATGTTTTGAGGTATAGACAAATATGTGAGTGTGTTTTTGAAGTAGATTGATTTTTTAGGTGGCAGAATTTCCAAGAACCGTGTTTATAGGTATACTGTAGCATAAGCAGTGAAATTAGGGTTCATATGTACATGGAAAATACAGACATGCAGTGTTTGTCAAGAAATGGCCAAGAAAAGCATTAGAATCGCAAACGAGTTGGTGCTTTTCCTACTTTTGTTTTAAAAAAACCACCCAAAACTCAAAATAAAGTAGAAATGCTTCTCAGCAGCTTATAACTAGGAATTCAAGATTTTTGGCTGACTTTATTTCTGCCACGGTTATTGTCTATCTCCTCCTTAGAATAAGTCAGATATAGGACAGTAAGTAAGTCTTTATGCAAGAGACTGGAGAATACATACAAGTGAATATTCTTTTTTGGGAATATTGGCTGTTATAGGCTGACATAGCCTAAGGCTGGTCACACACCTTACAACCATCGCAAGACTTTTGTCTTGCGATGGTTGTAAGGCATTGCGGTCATCGGAAGCCCGCCCCTCAGGGAGGCGCAGCTTGCGATCATCGCAAGTACGATCTGCCTGTCCAAGATAGGCAGATCGTACGTTTTTTTAAGTACCTTACAACCATCGCAAGACAAAAGTCTTGCGATGGTTGTAAGGTGTGTGCCCAGCATTAAAGTGATACTTTACCCTTCCCCAGTAAGTGCTGCAAAACAGGCCCAAACCAAGTACTGAGTACATATGCATGCTTGTACTTTTCAGAGGTCCGATATTGTTCTATGTACAATCCTTGTTTTATTGATTGCATGTAATAATCTACTTTTCTGAGATTGTGGATTTGGGGTTTTCATGAGCTGTAAGCCATAATCATCACAATTATGACAAATCACGGCTTGAATTATCTTGCTTTGCATGTAATGAGTCTCTCTCATATATTAGTTTCACCTTTTAAGTTGCATTAGTGTATATGCTGCTAGACAGTGGTGTTAAGGCATAGTTGTATTTTTACCCCGAATGGCCAGAACTTTATGGTGTATTTCCACTTTTGTAGCCAATTTGAGGTAACACCTCAGGGATGCTGGAATCGTATCGCCCAACGCCCGGGATATGCAGTTCCTGGCGCCAAGCAGGTTTTATTTGTTGTAACATTTAGCCTTGCTGTGGGCAAGTGGTGGCTGCTGAAGCCACTGCTCTCTGCTGTCATTAGACTGGCTTTACACACACAGAGCCTATCTGCAGAGAGACCGTCTCTGTGTCCTGTGATCGCTCGGACCTGTATATAAATCCTTTCACCTCCCTTATCCTGCACATCTACACATTAACTCCTTCATCTCCATCCTCCCACTGGATGTTACTTGTACATTAACCCCTTCAGCCACTCCTTCATCTTTGTATGAGCCTGGACTAGCGCTCAGGCTGCACACAATTTGTTTGGAGCAGCAAATCAGCCGGCCGCCCTCGGAGGACCCTGCATCTTCCTCTTCACCCACATGGTCCTCCTTGCCTGTACCTTCCACCTTGCCCACACCTTCCTCCTCGTCTCTGCCTCTGGTATTGATGGCTCCGGTAAGTCCCGGTGTGTAGCTGTGTGTATCCGGGACTGGCAAGTTCAATGGACAGGGACTGCTGACACTTGTGCCCTCACACACAGGACTGTCATATAATGATTATATAATGATTATGTTCTGTTTAAGCTCACTATCTACTTGTGTTTGTTGATTGCATTAAAGTATTTTTCAGTCTGTCTTCTAAGTTGCTATCAAAAAAGACCTTATTTAAAGGAGAACTATGAGATGAGTGAAAATCAGTTATCCTCATAGTTCGAGCCAACATATGACAATAAAACTGTCACACGTCAGCTCAATAGATCAGGAAGTGAGCGAACACATACTGTCGCTCGCTCACTTCTCGATCATCTCCCTGCAGAGAGCCGTGACTGTTAGTCACGGCTCCCTGCAGGGATTCCCCCCCCTCTCCGCTCCAATCCTCCAGCGCTGACTGGAGGAACGGACTGGGGGCGGGCACAGTTGGCTCTGCCTCTAGATAGGCAGAGCCAGCTGTCACTCACGCAGCTGGGTGGATCTTGACAACATTGTCGGGATCTGTCCTGGCTGCGGCTCTCTCAGTATACTGCGAGCTATAGCTCGTGAGATACTGAACTGTGGGTCAGTATAATTATAAAATAAGTAAACATTTTTTTACCGAAACCACATTTAAAAGAGAACTATGGGGTAAGTGTTTTTCTCCATAGTTCTATTTAGGGTCATGGGAGGACATATGCTTGCATCCTCTCTTGACCCTAAAGAGAACTATGGGGAAAAACACTTACCCCATAGTTCTCTTTTAACCACTTCAAGACCAGAGAAACACCCCTGCACATATTTTATATTTGTTACTAGTTCTTATTCACTCTGCATCACAGTTTATGGTTTAGATCTACTATAAAGCGTAACTACACGCTGCTATCTTAAAGCATCTATTTGGATAGTAGTTGCCATGGTCCTGCACATGTGATCAGCTATGACACCAGCCATTTAAGGGCCTGAAGGTTCAGTTGAGATCTGAAATAAGCACACTGGCAACCTTGACAGCTGGCATGCCTTAAAAGTATCATTTGATTATGCAATACTACTGTGATGATAGTTACATATAGGGGTTGATTTAATAAAGACAAATAATCTGTTCGTGTTGCAAGGGAATTTGCACTTTGCAAGGCAATTTTTTTTTATACAAAACAACAGAAATATCCTAACACTCTTACCAGCTAGCCAGCAACAAAACACATTGCCCTGTCTAACATTTAGGCCTCATTCACACTACTGATTGGATAATGGAAGCCAGCATAGCCTTACCTCATTCATTAAAATCATGAGAAAAGAGAACAGTTTATTTGCCTTTATATCTAACAAAATCAGCCTTGCACGTCAAAAATTACAACTTATTGGTAATATGTCAGGCAATTTACATGTACAGGTCAGCTTCAAATTTAGAGCTCGCAAAAAGGTAGTGCAGACACCATGGTGTATTTAAAGGAGAACTATGGGGTAAGTGTTTTTCCCCATAGTTATCCTAAGGGTCATGGGAGGACACAAACTAGCGTCCCCCCTTGACCCAAAGCCCAGTACATAGCGAGCTACAGCTCGCGGTATACTGAGACCGCCGCAACTGGGACGGATCCCGACATTACTGTCGAGATCCAACCAGCTGCGTGATTGAGAGCTGGCCCTGCCTATCTAGAGGCAGAGCCAGGTGTACCGACCCCCCACCCCCCCGTCTGTTGCGCCAGTCAGCGCTGGAGGATCGGGGAGGGGGGAATCCCTGCAGGGAGCTGTGAGTGACAGTCACGACTCTCTGCAGGGACAGGATCGAGAAGTGAGCGAGCAATGGTATGTGTTGGCTCACTTCCCGATCTATTGAGCCGACGTGTGACAGTTTCATTGTCACACGTCGGCTCGAACTATTGAGGTTGAGTGAAAATCACTCACCTCATAGTTCTCCTTTAAGGGCATCCTGCCCGTGTTTATTTGTCACTGTGGCATAAAACACAAAGCAAAAAGAGTTTCCCTTGCAGGAGTCTGTGTCAGCAAACATAACAAAACATTCCGCCTCTTGGACAAATATGAGGAATATTGAGTGAACTTAGACTTGCAGGCTGTTCCAACACAGCCTGCATGCAGATGCTCTTCCTAACACACACACACCAGGCACTGCCTATCCTGGGGGGCTTAAATTATGCCTTGGGTGAAAAGGGTGCTTAACCCCCTGCATAATGCTAGACAATCTTACCGCTACCACCAGCTTATCTCATAAAATACCACAGTCTAGGAGGCAGGTAAAACCCATCCATGATGCTGTCCTTGATGCAAAGGGGCTGTTTGCTATCATACTGTATATCAACTGCCTAAATATGCTCTAATATGGAGACTCACAAAAAGTTAGGACCACACTACACAGAGGTGCCTTGATGAGGCAGTGTGGTTTCCACATATTTGTTGCTAAAATTTCTGCAACTAAAACCTCGGTTTTTAACACTAAGGCCTCATTCACATATTGTGCTTTTTACAAATATTTAATAATTACTTTTTGGTATGTGATCAGAATGGGGATGTTTTGCCTTGAAAAAGAGACTCTATCACTTTCAGGGAGCTGACAAAGGGCTTGACTGCCATAGCTATAGACTGGCGGAGGAGCATGAGGAAGCTAAGTATAAGTGGGTTGTAGGGAGGGGGCGCTGATAAGAGAATTTCTCACTTTGCCCTAAATAGGCCAAGTGACAGAATCTTTTTAAATATAGCTTAATGTTCTTGCACTGAAGTCTGTTCTCTTTAAGAAAATAAAAGACACTGAATGTTTAACAGTACAGTTGTTACTTAAATTACAAATTATGAAGAAATTGCAATGAGGCTTCATTTTGGACAGCTGAGATGCAAGGATTGCTAAAACTCATTACAGTGCTTTTACTGAAATATAATCAGGGATTTTACAAGTGTTGTAATATTCTTGTAAATTACTCAGTGCATCATTAAAATGCTTCACCTTCCTTAGTGAGAGATGTTTACACTAATGGCTATCGAGATGCATGTTTGGGTGAACATCATCCAGAAGAATTTCTTGCAATTTGAAAATAGAAAATTGTCCTCTGAGACCTGTTCCATATATGCAAAATACATCTGAATAAATGAGTACCTTATTTAAAGTGGGAGCATGCTGCATCTTCCATCTGTAGTCTGAATGATTGCCCCATTCCAAGCCTCCTGACTCTCATGGAGCCATCTGGTACATGTGCTATTGTGAATGGATCTAGGTAAGGGCTCTTGTTAACACAACGATCTTCAACCAACTGTGTATCTTCATGCTCAGCATTCGCTTTCATTTATAAGTGGAAAGACAGGATGGAATCAATACACACTCGTCACATCTCTTCTCTTCTAATATACTTTCCTTTCTTTGGGATTAAGCACTTTAAAAAGCAACTGGTGCATTGTAAATATGCAGAACCTTTTAATAATATATCATTATCACAGCAGATACTAGCAGATGCCAACAGAGACATATAAGAGTGGATTCATTAAAACTGAAGACAAGAAAATTAGCACAAAAACTGTTGTCTATGGTGACCATTCTGAATTCTTATTATTCCATAAAATAACATGTGAAATTTGATTGTTTGCTATTGGCAAAAGCTCCACATTTGTGTTTTTTCTCCAGTTTGTGTGAATCTGTTCTAGAATGCTATAGCAGAACTAAAGGCAAAACTTTTTTTAAAGTTTGGATAGAGTGGAGAGGGGTTAGAACACATGTCAAGTTTTTATTTCTTTTTTATCTTCATTTTTATTCTGCTGACCGTTATCATTAAGTGTGACAGTGAAAGAAATTTACAAATTTTGAGTTGTCACCAGAACAGGAATAGACAGGAAAACTTCCAATGGAGACAATAGCTCTGATGACAACCAGGTAGTTCCCTCACTATGGAGGAATTTCTTCTCACTTCAACTTGTGTCTATGGGAGAAGATGTCAAGCGAAATCACCCCAATGGGACACATATGGTAAAAAACTGACAGGGGTTATAATCCTCCTTTACTCTATCCAAAATAAAAAAATAACTTCTGGCTTTAGTTCCACTTTAAATATATCTCACATATCATGGTAGCTGACATTAAAGTGACTCTCTCTTTACACACAATACTTAAAACCAATACATACCTGTAAATGAAGATTGTAAATACTCCACATTACTGCTGCCCGTAATGCCAGACTCCTCTTTGATCCTGAGGATCCAAAGGTAAACTGACACTGCTGGATCCCTCCCACTGCTCTGCTCTCTGCATAGACTATGTGCAGTGCAGTGATGATGTCACAGCTACTTTTACAATGGTACAAATGGTTCTGTGTCTGGAGTTCAGCTTTAAAGTGACATGAAACTCAGGAGCTCAATCTAAAAAATGCATTCATTATTTGTGTATCACTCAGCAGTAGATCCTCAAATCATCTCTGAATTGGTGCTGACATTGTCCTTCCTTCTGGAGGGTGGCTACTTTTTTTCCTCATGGCCTGTGTATGTGTGATAAAGTAGCCACTGCTCAAAGCTCGCTCCCATGATAGACTATAACTTCAATACAAATGAGTAAACTAAACATGAAATTGTAGTCCATCACTTAAGTGAGCTTGGAGCGGTGGCTACTTTACATCACACACAAGGAACAAAAGTAGCCACCCGCCAGAAGGAAGGACAGTGTCAACACAAAGTCAGAGATGATTTGAGGATCTACAGCCAAGTGATATCCAAATAAGCTACATTTTTGTTCATAGTTAAGGTAATTGAATGCATTTTTAAAATGTAACTCCTGAGTTTAGTGTCACTTTAAGTTTAACAAATGCGGTGGTCACTAATACTGAGTGTATTACTGTAATATTATGTATCCTGTAATGAGTGAAGGTCAGCCACAGTAACCAGAGAGAACTGCTGTGGACCCATGAGACTGACATTTCTAGAAGAGTCAGTTTCCCTTCGTACTTCAGCCAAAGAGTTCTCAGGATTGGAGCAGAGTTTTTTCTGTGCGGGCAGCAGGAAAAGCAAGTATGTACACTCACTTTTATAGATATGCCCCCCCTAGGTGTCTGCACTTTAAACCTACTAAAGGCTTTTTTAAGTGACAACATCACTTTAAATTTATGAAGAATTGTATGATTTGCATTTAACATATAAAATACAATTTTATCACTTATGTAAGTGTATTGATGGTTTTTGTTTTGTACAGTGTTCTCTTTTAAAGTACACCTGTGGGAAATATTAAACTGATAAATGAAAATAGGTCGCAGATAATGGACACCATAAGCTATAATCACAAACCTTTTGTTTTAGGGCCTTTGACTCCCTCACAGCCTGCAGGGCTTCCATGTTTCTCATAGTGGAAAACAGACATGCCCTCTGCTCCCATCCCACAATGCAATGCTAGGTGCCTGCGATACCTATCAGTAGGGTATGCATGGGGCATGCCTACAGCTATGCAAATGCCTTATACTTACATAGCTGCTTCGGTGGTGCTCCAAGCTCTAAAGGAAGTTACACATCTAACATGAATGGCATGCAGACAGCTTATGTAGTCAGCTATTTGAAATAGATGGTAGTTTACTAGTTTGTTTACCATAGGTATTGCAGTTTCATTTAAAAAAAATTTCTTGTAAAGTGCCACAAAATGTAGATTCAATGATGCATGATAATTCGCAGGAAATGTATCTAAAGAAGGCCACATAATCTAACTATATTATAATTTAGAAAATGTACAAAAATTGCATATTTAGTAGAGTTCCCAACTATCCCTCATTTGCAACCTATTCCCTCTCTCTTTCCTCCCCAATTGCCCCTTTTTTGGTGTGATGTATAGACCTCTTTTATACAAAATGCACTATTTAAATACCAAAATTCTGATACTACAATAAACCTGTCATTCAGCTTTTATCATATTGTATTTGTTATTTTGAAATACCTGTAAAAAGGAAAGGGAAAGTGGAAATTGCACTTGTGGGATTAACCCAGGTTCCCATGCATGGATAGGTTTCCTCTTAATGTGTATGCAATTCACAATCTATTTTCCAGCATGTTTGGCATCATGCCTCACTCTATACAGTTTTTTAAGAAAATAATTTTTGCGAATCTGATGTAATATTTGTTAACTGGAGACCTTGCCTCTTTATTAGCACCAATGTTGTCAGACTACCATGTGTGCTGCTTCTGTTAGCCATTGGGCTGCTTATCAGGTCTGCAGGAGGCTTGGGCAGACCTGATTTGCTTAAGAAAATTGTATACAGTGAGGCATAATGACAAACATGCTGAAAAATAGATTAAGGTTTTAAATACACTTTAAAGTGACACTAAACTCTTGAGTTCAATCTTAAAAATGCATTTATGTACCTCAACTATTAACAAAAATGTATCTTCTTTCTGTATCACTCAGCTGTAGATCACCTCTGAATTGGTGCTGACACTGTCCTTCCTTCTGGAGGGTGACTACTTTTGTTCCCCATAGTCCCTGTGTGGGTTGTAAGTAGCCACAGATCCAAGCTCACTCCTGTGATGGACTACAATCTCACGTTTAGGTAACTAATTTGTACTGAGATTGTAGTGTATCAAGGGAGCGAACTTGGAGTCATGGCTACTGTAGAACACACACACTGACCAAAGGGAACAAAAGTAACCACCCTTCAGAAGAAAGGACAGTGTCAGCATTAATTCAGAGATGATTTGAGGATTTACAGCCGAGTGATACACACATAAGCTACATTTTGTTTAATAATTAAGGTACTTGAATGCATTTTTAAGATTCAACTCCTGAGTTTAGAGTCACTATAAGCACATTGCGGTCAGCCATGGCTACAGAATGGGATCATGGTATAGTTTTAAAAACTGTTTTAGGTGACCCTAATGCCACCTTCTGTCATATCTAGCCACTATACAGGGCAATGTTACACTAGTGATCCTGTCCGTGGCAGCAAACTGCCAGCAACAGGATCTATACAGAGGGCACTCACCTGCACAAGTTCCTTTGCTGTCAAAAATGCTACAGAATCTCGCTAAACAGTGAGGACTGAGAGAGAAGTGAGTGACATCTGGCCAGATCGGCCACCAAGGAATGAATGTTGGAGGTGCTTTCTTAGAGATCCTGTCACTGGCCTGTTACCATCAGCAACTGGATCGCTAGTGTGACATAGGCCTAATTCTTCATGTCCAGTGTGTCATTACTGAGTAGAATTAAACTAAGAAAAAAAACACCCCAAAATGAATCACTTATCATATGTAATTATAATTATCTTTGCAAAAATGCTTACAGTATTTTTATTTCTAAAATGAGTTAGTTGCTAAAACAAATAATGTATTTTCTGTTTCAGCTGTAACACATTAACCTCACAAAACACACTAAATATGTTTTAAATGCAAAGCTGGTTGTTCTCTCCAATTTTCTAGAGAAGTTGCTTGCAATTTTAAAATCTTAAATACAAAAGGCTTAATTCAAAGAGAAATTGCAATCTGCAAATGTAATTCACAATCAAGATCCTCAAAGTAAGTATGACTGCATCTCTGATTGCTAATTTAATCAGTCACCCAGAGCACTTATATGAAGAACCCCAAACACACACAGAATATGTGTTATGAGTGGTATAGCAAGAGTAGCTTTAAATATATGTGTTACTTTAGGGATAAACCAATGCTTAACAATATATTTTAAAACCTAAATCACAGTCAAACCAGAAACGTAAGATCCATTTAAGCCAAAAACCCGTTAGAGCAAAGAAGGGTTAGAACCTCTGTCAGGTTTGAAAATGTATATAAACCCAAAATCTATTTTTCAGTATGTTTGGCATCATGCCCCACATACAGCTTTCTTAAAGTGGAACTAGACCCACCAATTTAATGCCTCCCATAACAGATACTTTTAAGGCATGCCAACTGTCAAGGTTGCCAGTGTGCTTATTTCAGCTCTCAACTGAACCTCCAGGCCCTTAAATGGCTGGTGTCATAGCTGATCACATGTGCAGAACCATGGCAACTACTATCCAAATAGATGCTTTAAGATAGCAGCGTGTAGTTCCGCTGTTTAGTTTACTAATTTGTATTGAGATTGCAGTCCATTACAGGAGCGAGCTTGGAGCGGTGGCTGCTTTACAACACACCCAGGGACCAATGGGGAACAAAAGTAGCCACCCTCCAGAAGTAAGGACAGTGTCAGCACAAATTCAGAGAGGATTTGAGAATCTAATGCTGTGTGATACACAAATAAAGTACATTTTTCTTAATAGTTAGGGTACGTGAATGCATTTTTAATAGGGACGCACTGATATTTTGGTCGCCGAAATGTATTGGCCAAAAATGGCACTTTTGGCAAAATGCCAAAAGTGCAATTTTTTGGCTGAAATATTGGTGCATCCGTGCTTTCTCTCCTACCCACTTGGCGCTGCTCTGTGTCCCAGCAGGGAGGAGATAAACTGTTACAGGAGTCTGAGCGGTGCAGGAGGAGAGTACTGTGAGCGTCCGGCGTCTCTCCTCCCCGCACCGCTCAGCCTCATGTGACAGATCAGGAGAGCGTCAATGTGGGCAGTGACAGCTCTAAATGCTGTCACAGGAGGCTGGCCGACAGTGCATGGGATGAGTCAGCTGTCAAATCGAGCTCTCCTCCCGCACCGCTCGCTCAGCCTCCTTTGACAGCCGATCCAGGAAGGAGAGAGGGTACAAACACTCAGCGATCAGTGATCGCTGAGTGTTTGTAAATAATTGAGTATGTTTACTGTGTCCCCAATTATGAATGAATGGGAGTGATCTACATCACTTTCTGTTCATTCATGATTGTGGATATAGTAAACACACTCAGTATAGAGGATTCCTCTCTGTGTCCTCAATCTCTTTTTCTATTTTAAAAGGGATATGTCAGGGCTCTGTTTAGACCCCTAATATTTCCCTGAAGCCCCTAAAAAGTAAAACATACAAATATTTAATAAAGATAAATAAACATAAAGTATAAAAAAAATTAAGTTTATAAAAAAATAAATAAAAATAAAATATTTTTTAAATTACAAAAAAGTTAGAATTCTTTTTGGTTTTGGCCTGACATTTTTTTTTTCATTTCAGTTTCATTTTGATTTTTTTTCATTTTGATGCACCTCTAATTTTTAAGATTGAACTTCTGAGTTTAGTGTAATGTTACTGTGGATGAGAGATAAGGGATGTGTCCGTGGATGCAGTATTCTATTTTACAGGGGCATCTGCACATGGCAGCCACAGACATTTCACTGCTACCCTTCCGAGACTATCAATAGGGTAAACTACATGTGTTTTCAAAACCTTTGAATTCACAGATAAAATATACATTTTACGGCATAACTGGGCATTAGTGATATAAATATAATTTAATAAGGTTTAAAGGAGAACTATGGGGTCAGGGCTTTTCCCCATAGTTCTCCTTAGGGTAACGGGAGGACATAAACTAGCGTCCCCCCGTTACCCTAAGCTCAGTATACTGAGACGCCGCAGCCGGAGCGGATCCCGACATCGATGTCGAGATCCGCCCAGCTGCGTGAGTGACAGCTGGCTCTGCCTATCTAGAGGCAGAGCCAGCTGCACCCGCCCCCTCCCCCATCCGATCTGCCAGCGCTAGCGGATCGGAGCGGGGAGGGGGGAATCCAACCCCCTCCCCTGTCACGGCAGAGAGCCGTGACATGATCGAGAGGTGAGCGAACGCCGGTATATGTTCGCTCACTTCCCGATCTACTGAGCCGACCTGTGACAGTCTCATTGTCACAGGTCGGCTAGAACTATGAGGTGAGTGAAAAGCACTCACCTCATAGTTCTCCTTTAAGACTTCAGAATGAACTTGGGCTGTATCCTCGTTCTACGTTGACACTGCATTTCTAGGAGTTCACCTTGGACAGGGCAGTGTCAGCTGCGCAAAACTAATGGGTTAAGTCATACACAGTCTAAAATGACTGCAAGTACAGGCTTATTTATGAAAGCAGTACAAAGAGCAAAGCTAATGTGTTTTATATTAACCAAAATCAGTCAGTGAAAGAGTCATTCTGGCCGGTTGCTATGGATTACTACCTTTTGCACTTTGTTCTTTGTTTTAGTGAGTATGCCTGTTGGACTGAATGGTGACCAGTACGAGCACAAATTTAGCAGGTACTGGACAATTCTGCTTTACAACAATCTATAGTTACAAGAATGGTTTGTTTCACACATGAGCACTGGGGTATCAAAATGCCATGTCAGTCTTAATTTAACACAAGTCTGGATATCTCATGCTGCCAGGCTGATGTAAGCAGTGTTTTGTGCAATTTTTTTTAAACAGTTTTATATTGCAGTTCAAGGCTTACTGCACATATCCACCCAAATTCTAGTATAAATGACATTGATGAATTACAATGTATGCTCAAGGTCAGTTCCAACACCCTGTGTGTGGAATCAAATAGAAAACACAAAAATAGATCAGACATTTTAATCCCAGCACAGAAAATCTAAAAATCACTTGTGTTCCTCATTAAATAACAGGCATTACCAACAGAATGGAACAAAGAAATGCACCCACCAAGATTACTGATAAGGCCTGACAAATATTAACCACTTAAGGTCTGAGTTCAGATTTATTGGCTGCAGTCGGTCCCAGGTTATATTCACATGTGGATATTAATGCAGGTGTTAAAAAAATACTACTTGCTGCATCCATGGTATGACTGCCAGCAAAACAAATCATCCATGGGGATGATTGGTAATGAATAAAAAACACATATAAAACTGATCTAAAAACCACCACATTGCAACTTCACTGCATGGAAGGTTTATACGGTATATAAAAATGCAGCATAAGAAGGATTAGGACTGGAACCAGTGGCTGCCCAGTGATGTGGCCCAATCTGAAGTGTGTAATGGAGTGTAAGGGCCGGTTCACACTACAAAGACTGTGTTCCAGAGCGTTTGGCCTCTGGAACGCAAACTTGCCGGCTCCCTGCATTCAGGGGCGGGAGGGGGCATGGTGGTGCGTTGAAGTCAATGGCACCGCAGCCACGCCCCCCCACCCTCAGTGCGATCGCCTGCATCCAAACGCGTGCCACTTTAGTGCCTGCTTTCTGGTCCAGTGCGATCTGCAAAAAAGTGCATGCAAGATATTTGCAGATCGCACTGGACCGGAATGCAAGCACTATTGTGCCATGCGTTCGGGTGTGGGCAATCGCTTCAATACACTGACGCGCTACCGCAGGGAACCGGCCGGTTTGCGTTTCAAAGATTGGCAATGCGATCCAGTACATTCTGGCCAGAATCGGGCCGGAACACACTGTGGCTGGTGTGGACTAGCCCTTATACATGCAAGCCTGGGGTGGTCTCCATAGCCCACCTGTGGATTGGTATTTTAGGAGAGGTGGGGCAGCAGGAGATAGGAGATGGGAAGGTGCTCCAGTGGCAGCAGCAGCATGCAAAAGTCCAAGTGGGACATTAAACACCTTAGCAGCTGACCCTAAAGGGAATAGCGGAAGGAGAGAGCCCAATGAGATAACTGCCAGCACCTGACTGACAGTGAAGTTGAGTATACTTCGTAGAGGGCATACAAAAGAAGCATCACTCCTCCACAGCTCAGGAAAGGAATGCAGCACATCCTTGCTCCAATATGAGCCCATACAAACAGAAGAAACGCTGGCCACACACCGATTTCTGCTTGGATTGTTTATTGAAGCTTGTACCACATCACTGGTGTCCCACTCAAGTTCCGCCCCCTCTGAGTTTCACCCAATCACGGGCTTGGTCGTAGAGAATCCTGTCTATGACTAAGCCTGTGATTGGGTGAAACGTGTCAAAAGGGGGCAGACCTTGGACAGGACACCAGTGATGTGGTACACGCTTCAATAAACTTTGTAAACCTCATGCAGGAACTACACTTATTCTTATGGATTTTGTATAGAAGCCTTTATGCAAGTAAATTTAACGTAAGATATACTTTGACTTGACATTCTGTTGCTGAGTGTGAGCTGGGATGGCAAGTGAAGGTTCTGTAAAGTGTTAAGTTCATGTGCACTGTTACTGCTGATAGTGAGGGCTGAAGTGGCTGGTGATCAGCTACGAGATTCCTTGGGAAGTTAGCGCACTGAATGTTCCACTGCTGGCCTGGTCTATAAGGAGAGTGAGGGCCTGTACTTTGGATGCCATGAGCACAACTAAGTCTCTGCAAGTGTATGGGGTACCATGTGAAACATCCTCTGGACTGTGCAGTTGGTTGTGAGGGATGGAAAGTAGTGCTGTCCCTGCTGTACCTGGTTAAACGAGCAATACACATGAATACTACAAGTGGATAGTGAATACAGAGAAAGTGAGCAGCTTAAATGATTCTGCTTTATGGAACAGAGTGCTTTATGAATGTGCTCCATAGCACAATATAATCACAAAATGTTGAAATATTCGGTATGCATAGCAAATGTTAAAAAATAAAGTACACCAACATTAAACCTCAGATTTTAGTAACAAAATTAAATGGTCTAGATTTAATTCATGTTATTGCATGAGTTCCAGACAACACTTAAACTTTAAGGGTCTGCATAAATGTCACATGTGGGGGTTTAAGTATCCTTTGCAGAGCAGCTTCTGGGTTTCAAAGGTATCTGACTATATTGTGCTTTATGGCTCCTAGCTCCTGTAGTGCTTTGAGCACCTTGTGCTGGAACTGGTACTGTATAGATGTTTTGCTGTTACCAGTGAAGCCCAGCCCATACAGGAACACTACTGCTACTACAGACCTGTACTCTGCACAGAAGTACTATTACTAGTATCAGCACAACCCATTGCCCTGCACAGGAGTACTACTAATACCAGCATAGCTCAGCACCCTGTACTGGTTAACTGGTGCCAGCACAGCCCTGTACATTGCAAAGGAGCACTACTGGTAGCAGCACAGCCAATAACCCTGATTAGGAGTACTACTTATACCTCAGGCCAGTATCCTGCATAGGAGTACTACTGATGTGAGTACAGCCCCATAGGAGCATTACTCGTACCAGCACAACCTAGCACGAGGGCACTACTGGTACCCAAACAGGGGCCTTGTTATTCATACCAGCACAACAGACTTGCTATTAACATTACACCACTCAGCAACTGATTTAGGTTTCCCCACACTGCATTGTGCCAGGCTCGCTAAATGGTGCCTTTGGACCTCTCGTCTTCCCTATGATCTCTCCTGAATCTTGCTAGTAGAGACAGGTTGTATGTGTTTTCCGCTTAGTATCATGCTTTCTGCTTATTAGTTTGCTTTTCTTTTTCAGCTAAGGAGAGCCTTTGGTTGCTAGTAGAGATGGCGAAAAATGGGAAAAGGGTGCTTACACAAGTAAGTAATTCCTGGTTGCTGAGTAAATCTCAAAATACAGTGATTACATTAACCCCTTCAGGTACCTCTGAACTATTGCAAGGTGAGAAAGAGCCTACACTGAGATATTTCTTGCAGTGCAAGAATGTGGCTCTTAAATTTATTTGAAAAAAGTTCAGATGAATGTAATTGGGAAAAGAATAGTTTTTAATCAGACATGATTCAGAAAAAAATTGGGAAGGTTTTTGGGTTTTGGAAGTGAAAATAAATCACATGGAAGATATGGTTGAGCCTTTAAAGGAAGATATGTATCGTCTCAAGAAAAGGCAAATGCTATTACAGCTAAATGGATGATATTGAAAACTAAACTGCATCAGAAAAACATCAGAATTGCTGGAGTTGTGGAAGAAAATCAAATGGGTTAATATAACAGTACTATAGTACTATAGTATAGTAATATAATAGTACTTTGAGAAATGGCTTCTCTCTCTGTTTGGGAAAGAAGCATTTTCTTCTGTGTTTGTGGTAGAGAGGACTCAACGTGTTACGACCTGAGGGAATGCCAAGATTAATCCTGGCCAGATTAATTAATTATCGGGATAGAGATACCATTCTGAGAGCATGCTGCCTTGAGGACTTTACAATAAATGGTGCAAAAATATCGCCATTTTCAGACTTTTCTGCAGATATGTAAAGAAAATCTTGAAAAGTGTCATATACTATGTTATGTTTTTTCTTGCATGACTAATGATGGTTGCTAGGGCAAAAAACCCAACTTCATGGATTGATAAGAATTAGAAACATGTATCAAAACATTGGCTGGAATATTATTGCACCTGGTGTTTCTAGGTGTTTTTTGTTTATCCTGGTCTTGGGAGTATGGCACATATAGAGTAGAGATATACTGCCTCTTAGAAGGAGGTTTTATTTGTTTCCCCTTTTGCTCCTTCTGGACCTTTTATTACCGAGTTTGAGCATTTAATATGGGGAATGATGCTATTTTAACATTTTAACTTATGTATACTGTATTGTGTGGTATGAATGTTGGCAGGCATGATATTTTGGTTTCTTCATCATCCTTTTAACACCAGGTTTGAGCAGTTATTGTCAATTCAGAAATATTATATATATACACTGAGTGGCCAGATTATTATGACCACCCCATTAGTACTTCGTTGGGCCACGAGATAACTCCACGAGATGACTTCGTTGGGCCGCCTCGTGACTCCACGAGATGTTGAAAAGTGATGCGAGGAATCTGACACTGCACTGTTGCCCTTCTGTTGTCTTGTACCAGTCTTGCCACTCTCCGTTCTGCCCTAACATTGACTAGTCGCTGACGGCCACAATTCGCACGTTCAGACCCAGATTTTCGGCTGACAGTCCAGTCTTAAAACACTTTAACAACAGCTGCTCTTGAACATTTAACGAATTCTGCTGTTTTGCAGATACTCGCTCCATGGCTCGCCACAACAATAATCCCACGTTCAAAAGCTGTTAAATCGCGTTGTTTACCCATATCTTCAGAAAAAAAATCACTTTTACTGTCGTGGTAAACAACCTGCTTCCCTATTTATAATAGTCTGGCCCTCTAGCAACTTCAGCGCGAAATTATAGCTAATTATAGCTAATTTGCCTACAAACGTCAGGTAGTCATAATAAACTGGCCACTCA
>NW_017306676.1:715736-722114 GCF_000935625.1 Nanorana parkeri
TCACAAAGTGGAATTTAATTTTTCCCTTATTTAAACAATACCAGCCTGCTATAATTTGTTTGCAAGAGACACATTACACCAGAAACTGTAAAGCATCTACAGAGGTTTAATTAACTCATGGTATACAGTCTTATTATTCTTCAAATTTATGTGGTGTTAGCATACTTATACATAGCAGTACACTAGTATTTACAGAGAGGTGGTTTCTAAAGATATGTATTTATATACAGTCATGTGCAAACGAAAGTACATCTTCTTTGAATTATATGGTTTGAAGTATCGGTTTATAATGAAAATTATCTGGTTCTTAACAGGTCCTAAAATTAGGTAAATACAACCTCAGATGAACAGCAGCACATGACATATTACAACTTATGATTCAATAGCTCATAGAACCACCTTTAGCAGCAATAACTTGATGTAATCATTATCTGTATGACTTTATCAGTCTCTCACATCATTGCAGAAGAATTTTGGACCACTCTTCTTTACACCGTTGCTTCAGTTCATTGAGGTTTACAGGCATTTACAACGGAAGAATACCGGCGCCTTCAATTGCAAGGTGCCCAGCAGTTCAGTACGGCAGACACGAGAGAGGCAGCTCCCACAGGTCCAATTGACCACCAATCTAGGAGACAAGGAACGAAAGAAAGCGCCTCCATAGTGTAAAAGAGTAATTAAATAATAAAACATGCAGCTCTAGGCTCTAGGCTGCTCTAGGCTGTGTACTTACTGTACTGTACTTACAACAATTGTCTCCTTTGCAGGCATTTGTTTATGCACATCTCTCTTAAAGTCCCACCACAGCATTTCAATTGGGTTGAGGTCTGGACTTTGGCTGGGCCATTGCAACCCCTTTATTCTTTTATTTTTCAGCCACTCTGTTGTAGATTTACTGGTTTGCTTGGGATCATTGTCATGTTGCATGACCCAATTTCAGACAAGCTTTAGCTGTCGGACATATGGCCTCACACTTGACTCTAGAACACTTTGTATCATGACCTGGTAGAAGACCGAATTAGCTGAGGAGGCCTCCGTTGCACCTCCTGTCCCGCACCCCTGGGAGTGGAGACAGGGAGTGAGAGGACAGAGAGTAGCACGGGTGCCAAAGACTGTATAGACACTGTGCCAAGACACAATCCAGAAGCTGGTTCAAACGAAAGAGAGACAGGACCAGGATCCAGCCGGTAGGTTAGCATGGTGCCAAAATGGGAAGCAGAGGCGAAGTCAGACATGCCAGAGGTCACACCAGCGACGTACAGGATCAGAAGACAAAGTGCCATTGACTTCAATGCACCACCACGGCCCTGAACACAGGGAGCCAGCCAGAGTGTGATGCAGTGCGTTCCAAGGCCTGACCGCTCTGGAACGCACTGTTTGTGGTGTGAACTGGCCCTCAATGCTGAAAGTTATATCCAGGTTTTAGAGCACCGAATACTCCCATCCAGGCAACGTCTTTTTTCAGGGAAGACCTTGCACACTGCAGCAGGACAATGCTAAATTGCACTAGATGCATGGCTTCATAGTAGAAGAGTCCAGGTGCTTAACTGGCCTACCTGCAGTCCAGACCTTTCACCAAATGAAAATATTTGGCGCATCTTGAAATGCAAAATATGACAAAGGACTGTTGAGCAGTTAGAATCCAATATCAGGCAAAAATGGGACAACATTCCTTTCCCAAAACTCCAGCAGCCGACCTCCTCAGTTTCCAGACTTTTACAGAGTGTTGTTAAAAGAGGGGGTGCTACACTGTGGTAAACATGGCCCTCTCACAAGTGTTTTGAGACGTGTTGCTGCCATTAATTTCAAATTTACCTTTTTTGTTTTTAAATGGTACATTTTCTCAGTTTATACATTTGATATGTTTTCTATTGTAAATAAAATTTGGGTTTATGAGATTTGCAAGTCATTGCATTCTCTTTATATGTAGATTTTACGCAGCGGTGCAACTTTTTTGGAATTGGGGTTGCATATAAAATTATACATTTTAACCCTGCCTTATGCCTAATAAATCTACAGTCCTTAAAGATGACCTCCCCTTAATAAACTGCCAGCACTAATGGATTGTGCATAATAAAACAAGTAAACTTAACAGTAAACTAGGTACTTGTACAGCACATACGCCCACTATTTTCAATACTCTGGCAAGTGCTTGTCTGCCCCCTGTGCCTTTCTAAGAGTTTTTGTCTTCACAGCACAGCTCAGCACAGTGATTGTCTGCTCCAGTAGGTCATACTCTGTGTTCATGTGTCTGGACACAGGCAGCACTATTTCCTGCTTTGCAGGGTTATGAGTAATGTTTTACAGCGGTTATACCTCACAGCACAGGGCAGATCGTAGGCACAGGAGAATGGGATTTGTGGTCTCTCATCCTGCAAATGGGTCACGGGGGGTCTGTGCTGTTTCTCAGGGTGATGCTGCCTCTCCCAATCCTGACCTTTGCCCCTCACTGAGTCAATCTAGGCTTTAGTAACTTCCTCTATATTTTATATTTTTCACCATCCTTCTTATACCTTTCCAAGTTAAAATTTGCCTCAGCTATGTATGTTTTTTTTCTGGGTATAATGTTGGCCCTTTTAGAGGCCTCAGAAAGCTTCTCTTCTGCACTGAAGTTCCCCATGTATCCCCCTCCAGAAGAACATCTCATAAGGATATGTAGCAGTCAGATAAAATCATATTAAATCCATGGGCTCCACACAGTAAATAATTCTTAGGGTATCCAGGAGTACACTAGTACTCCTGGATACCTTCTTAATGCTAAAGAACAGATCTATGGTTTGCCTGATCTCTGCAAATTGTATAAATTGCTTCTTCCAGGCCCTAGCAATAGTTTGTTTTGTAGTCAGAAGCACAGCACAAAAGTAGTGAATCTGAATTGAGGTTTAAGGAAAAGGTAATAATGTAATAATGTAAAAAAAAAGTAGACGATAAAAGGAGGTAAAATACAAGGAATGGTAGAGGGGAACCATATGTTACCCAGAAGTGCCAAACGTAGTAATAGTGTGGTCCAGGAGTGGAGATCATGTACTGATCCCCTCTGATCTCTAGTGACAGAGCCACTGTGCCGGTTCCCGTCACAGCGGAGCTCGGGATCGGTGGCGGCAAGGATGGGGCGCACACCCACATGCATAACACAAGAGATCGGGTGGCTCAACAGCCACCGGAATGCTTGTATGTTAACAGCCATTGCTGACTGTTAACAGTTCAAGCAGATTTACCGCCCACCCACCCACATCCAAGAAGCCACAGTCCGGATGTTTAATTACAATGGCCAGACGTGAAAAGACATCCTCTACTACTGCACGTATCTGAAGTAAAAGTGTGTAGGCAATTTCTGTGATTGAAGAGTAAAGTTGTCTGTGGAGTCTGTCAAGTCAGCGAGTAAGCATATTGTCTGCACAGACTGGGTCTAAGGAGTGATGTCATTGCGTATATCTGCATTTGAAACAGAACAGTAAGAAGACATATTTCTAAAGCGTTTTACATGCCCTGTCTTTTCTGCTGTGAAGTTTAGCCTGTGCCTCAGAAAACACATGGTCATTGCATGCTTTGTAAGCACATGCTGCATTACAGACTGAGACCTGCTTGCAAATAAAACTGTCTCTGATACAACTGATGATCAGATTACTGTCTGTTGCATTTTTTTTTTGTGTCTCTTCTCAGCTAGGGATGTTCAGATACCAAGTACCGTGCTCGGTACAAGTAAAAGTGCATATATATAAATATATATAAGGAATGCAACGATACCATTTTTTCAAGTTCAAGTACTCACAGACAATATAAGTACTGATACATTTTTGTTTACTGTCATGTGACAGTTTTTCAAAAACAATACTGTCACAATATCCAGAAATCCGTGCCGGATTTTCGCTTTGCTCCCTGTTTCTG
Source organism: Nanorana parkeri (assembly GCF_000935625.1). Taxonomy (NCBI): domain Eukaryota; kingdom Metazoa; phylum Chordata; class Amphibia; order Anura; family Dicroglossidae; genus Nanorana; species Nanorana parkeri. Next base: position 719,625 of record NW_017306676.1, read on the forward strand.
GGCTGTCAGCCTATGGTGTCTCACAAGGCTGCAGCCAATCTGCTCTCCTTCTCCCCTATTTAGGACTTCCTCACTTGTTGCTCTTGGTGTGAGCAACAAGTCTTTTGCCTATACAGACTAATGATTTCAGGACAGTGGTGGAGCCCAGCTGCAACTTCTGCAACCCTGGTAGTTCTCGTGAAAATGCCAAGTATCATCACTGGTATCTGAACATCCCTAGTTCCCACTCATTAGAATCAAATCTTTTTTACAGTTTGTAAGGCTGTGCGTGCATTGTAGTTTCCTGTATATTAAACTTGCTTCTGGAATTAAACCACCTGTAGTTTCAAGAAGTCTGTGGTTTCAAGAAGACTCTGTTTGGCTTCTGCTCTGCACAAACGCCTGCTTTCTACATAACGGCACACAAATACAATAACATGTCTCAGCAGGAATCTGTGCATCTACTAGAAAAACACATGCCAGATAAATCTAATTTGCAACAGATATATATATCAGTAAAATGATGGTTAAAAGAATTAAAGACACCCCCTTCACTTCTCAAAACTCATGCTACAGGAGCTTAAGAGACAGCAACTCTGACAATAAAACTTGAGTGAGTGATCAAGTCTACATGAGAGAATTATCTTAAAGCAGCATCTGTAAAACAACATCCCAATAGTACTACTAACAGCAGCAAGACTAAATGTTCAATAGGTGACCAGGAATCTACTAATACCAAGGTCCTGTAGAATTCTCTAATGTGTTCAAAGACAAATTAGACTATAGCAAAAGTGGAACCTGATAGGCAGGAGGTTGTAGCATTGTTGGCATAAATCTAATTCACTTACAACTTTATTTAAACTAAAGGTTCTTTTCCAAAACAAACAATTATATTAAATTCAACTAAGCAACATTTCAGGAACTGTGGTTGCAGGATGAGCACCAAGCCCTCTTTATACTCTCCCTTTTTAAAAAAAAGAATCGTGCACACCACTTGGAAACACCACTAGCAGGCTTGGGTGGAGCTCAAGAAAAAAAAAGTCACCTGTGTTTACTAAAGTGCTTTAACAGAGGAAAGTATTGCACTTTGGAGTAACATTTTCTCCTCTAAAATCCCTCTTAAAAACATGTTAGCTTCATGCATATATGCCTAGTCTTGAGTTAACTAAACCTCAGCAGAGTTTGTGCAGTGGTTGTGCAGAGCCCAAGGTTACATAAGTGTAAAGGGGGCTCCCTCTTTAACTTCCCCCGGAAACACCATCCACAACCAGATAACAGAGCATTAACAGAGCATTTGCACTTAAAAGAGACATTTCTGTTCTGGAACACAGACCAGTCACACACCCACAGGCTCACAGGCCTCAATAAAAAGCATTTTAGAACACCCATATTAACTGTTTTGCCTGAAATGTTAACCCTAATAGTGGACGTGGTAATCCATATCAGGGTAGTCCTCAAAAGAGACCTAAAGATGTTTTGGCTTTAGTACTCTTTTGGGTCAAAGGATACATTTACTAATGTCCTCCTGTGACTCAAAGTCAGCATCTAGTGGGCTACTGCCACACACCAGCTCTAAGTATTGGGAAGAGTACATTTACTCTCCCAATACTTCTCCTTTAAAGCTTTAGCTCCCCTGGTACAACCACAATAATTTAATATTTTGTAGTCTTGTGCAATGACCCTACTATTATGTCTTTTGTTAGGAGATCAAATCATGTCTTGTCAATACCAAAACCCTGTTTAACATGGCTTTGTGATAAAGAATTAAAGCCTTTATCTAAACTCGTATTTTTAAATACTTTAAAAGGGAAGTAAAACGGTATGTTTAAGCACTGTTGGTCACTGTTTCCTTGCTGTGTTTAGGCTTCAGAACAATTCACTGACATCTCTGAATGTACTGAAAACTTAGAAAGGGCTGCTACTCAATGATTAATAAGCTGAAATCAGCATTGCACCCCACAGGGATACCCTCCTTGCTACTAATGTTTGACATTTTACTATTTAATTAGGATCACCCTCTAAGCAAGAAGCCACTCTGAGAATCATAGATTTTCTTTCTCTAACAAGATGCCAACTGAAGGGCAGACCCCACATTTATTAGTGCCAGTGATTTTGTTCTAAGCAACCCTGGGGGGGTGGCATGTCAAAAGATAAGTGAAAAAGAAAAAGACAGAAAAACCAAAGTGGAGGAAGTGAAGGGGAAATTAAATGAACAAGTTTGAAAGTCTGGAATATAATTGCACAAATCCCTAACTAATATTTTCCTTTTTTACACCATGAGCTCAGTTTAACCTCTTGCCGTCCGCCCGTAGTAAAAAAACGGACGGACGGCACTGCTGCATCTGCGGGTTGCCGTCTCCAGCCGGCAATTTTTTTCTGCTCCCGCGCGCCCCCTCGCCGGCACGCACGGGCAGAAAAGACCCGATCAATGCACACACCCGTTACCGGGTGTTTCACATATAGGCGATCAGCGGGTCCATAGCCCGCCGATCGCCTATATGTGCTCGTTCG
>NW_017306676.1:723749-729460 GCF_000935625.1 Nanorana parkeri
GCAGTGAGAGCAATCATTTTAGGGCCATCAATCACTGATAACACTAAACTGATGAGCGGTAACAGCTTTTAAAGCGTCGCCTAGGGCCAATTTTGGGTATTATCGTTTTTTGAGGTTTCGCGCGCGCACGCAATTTTAAGGCTTGACATGTTTAGTGTCTTTTTACCCGACGTGACCCCATCTTTTATATTTTACCAAAAAATTGGGTAATAATAAATGTTTTATCATTTAATATAGGGGAAACTGTTTTTTTTTTTTAAATTTCGGTAATTTTTCCTTAATATAGTAAAAAAATAAAACCCCCAGTGGTGAATAAATACCACCAAAAGAAAGCTATATCTGTCCCCAAAAAAGGGTATAAAATTCATTTCAGTACAGCGCTGCATGACGGAATAAATGTCAGTCAAAGTACCGCAGCGCTGAATACTGAAAAATGGCCTGGATGGGAAGGGGGTTTAACACCGCGGATGTCAACTGGTTAATACAGTTAAGCTTTTCTCTGTATCATGGAACATGAAATTACATATGATATATGAAACTCCAAAATAATCACACTTACAGATTTCAGTGGGCACCACGTTGTTAACATAATTTGGGGGGAAAAGTTCTAATAAATGGAATAAAAAATCTTAAATGTAGCATAATATTAAATAATTTGGGTATGTTCAGTGTGGGAAAGAAAAGTCTTAGATGTGACACAGTTAAAGTGACATTAAAGTTAGAAACAGGTATGTTTTTACCTTTTTGGCTGTAGATATATGCAAAAACAAAGGAGAGTTTAATTCTACTTTAATCTCTTTTAAAAATGTTAGTAGGGTGGAGGAGAGATAAAATCCCTGTTAGCTTCTTTTTAATGTTTTGTGTCCCCACCAGAGATTTCCCCTTACTTCCTGACACTTTGACAATGTTGCCACTTGGACAGAAAATGTAAAGAAAACATAAACATCTAAGTGCAGTATAAAAGTAACAGTTTAATAAAGGTAAAAAGTAATGCACTTACAGGATATCTAAAAACATCCCGCCTGTCACACATCAGATGGAAGTCCGCTCTTAGCTGCTAGTCCAAGATTGTTATCAGGATAGAAGGCACATGGTGAGAGCAGAGTTCAGTCCAGTCCAGAAAGATTCCATATCACCTGTGCTGGAAGCCATCTGATCCGATGGCTGAGCAGTGCTCTAGCTGGTTCTTCTCAAGGTGGGACCACAGCTGCTGAGTACTTCTGGGTCGTTAGGTGTCAGACGTTGCTAGTCAAAGGCTTGACTAAGGGGGGGAACCTCTGAAATGTGTTGCCTAGCAACAGTTTAACATCCAGCATGCAGCTGTTTTCTTTTGTCATGTTTGGTTTCAGCTACTGTTATCTAAATTGACCAAGAACAAAATAGTGAATAGTAGTGAAAAAAAAGGCTGCTGAAAAAAGTTCATACATATTGTGCTGCTACAGCAGCCTGTTTATTTTTCTGCCTTGGTATGTTCCCTTGATCCTCTTTTCTGTTTTGTTTCTAGATAGTAGTCCCTAGCTAGACACCTTCTGATTTTCACTCTACTGCTCAGTTTTAGTTTCACATTCTTTAAAAAAATATCCTCTGTACTGCCATTATCTGAAGAAAAACTATGTTGGCTTTAAAAGCTGTGTTCTACTGAAGAGTTAAGCTGCCTGCACATTCTATCAATTCAGCAAGTGGCCATGCTGTCCATACAGACTGGTCTAGGAGGTATGTCATTGCATGTATTGACATTTGAGAAAGAACACATATATATTGTAAACAGACGCTCAGATATTTATTGCATTTACCCATAGGTTAAATGTTTAAATGGACCTCAACATGTTTGTGATACATTAAATTAGATTTATTTTATATAATGAGACAAATAATTTAACAAATAAATGAATAATGCAGTAGTATTTGTAAGTATGGTGTAAAATATTGATCTTCTGCAAAATAAATAATTGTTGATCCTGTATTCAGCAGAAATGGGCATTAGTTGTATATGGTGGGGCAACTCTGTTTTTGCATTAACATGGAAGATAAAGCTGTACAAAGTTTAATGTAAATGGCACAGTTTGTAAAAGGGGAGAATCTTTATGAAAAGTTATGTGCCAGTAGGCTCTACTTTTGCAAATCTAGCTACTAATACAGCAATCTAGTAGCCTACAGGCAGTTACTAAAACAGAAAAATATTGGGTATAAAATAAAAATAAAAATACAATGAGCTTGCAGTGTATGAAGATAAAAACAACATGACATAGCTTAGGTCTAATGAGTAATAGTAATTTATTATGCTGATTAGCATGGCCTTAGGGTTTTCAGAAATGACATCCACTTATTTTTTCCTTTAAACTCATGTTGCAGAACCAGTAAGCGCAGAAAAAAATCTAATTAGAAAAAAGAGTAGAAAAGGCACAAATGATTAAAAACAAAACTAGTCTAAACATTAATGAGACCTGTGTAGGGAGGAAATGTGACAACTTGTCTTCAAAGGCATTATTGTTGGATGTGTGACATAGATGGTTAGATATACCTTTAAGCAACATGCTGACAACTAATGATCACCAAGTATAAAAAGATAGAGAATGTTAAGAGAAAAATAGCAGACCTTTTTTTAAACCAAAGAGCGGATAGTGGATAAATGGTCCCTCTGCTCTCTAACAAGAACTGCCAAAGAAAGGATCTAAATATATTTTTAAGACTTTTTGTTGTTGTTCTGTCTTATCTGATTTTATGTATTTTTTCAGGCATGAGCTGTGAAAGGACTTTAATTATAAAAAATAAGGAAAGATTGATGGAGAAAAGAGTGAAAGCTTGTTTATTTCTTTCCTGGTAACATGCTGAGATCAAGCTATTTTCAAACTGTGAAATGTAACAAAGGAATCCAAAGTGATTACACAGCTTCATTTGTCAGTATCACTGGCTTGTAAAGTGCCATATAGTACAATGAAATGACAATGCATTTCTTGTTGATGTTTTTTTATTAGTGGCATTATAAGACACATTAGTGCTGTTTAGTATACACAGACCATAGAGAAAATAGCTTTCTGGGCTTCAAACACAGCATGAATGCATTGTCATTAAACTTGTATTTGGACTTTTTGTTTTCGAATAAATTGGAAACAATGGTTTAAATGTGCAATCTTTTGGGTTTCATTTTACAATGGTAGTTTTAATCAGATATATTGTATTGCATATTGCAGAACAGAATTAATTAAGAGCAGGGATGAAAACATCAAGCATAGAAAAGCAGGTGAAAAAAGTGACACCTCTACGAATCTTATTATCAGTTCTGAACTCAACAAGATGCAGCTGTACTTGTTAAATAAGTGCAAATTACTCATGGACAAGCTTTGTCATATGTACTCGTCTACAGTCATACTTTGTTGCAAGTGTATTAATAGTTGCTTATGCATGGACTTTGAAAAACATTTGTAATTTTATTTGAAAAAAAATACTTGTAATATTACACAGAACTGCTAACGAGAGAAATTTCACACTGAGAAAATACTAGCTTGCCTGTTTCTTCTCATTTTCAAGTATATCTGAAATAATAATTTGCATTTAGAAAGTTTGCAGGCATGGCACCACAGGGTGAGGTATGACAACCAAAGGTTAACAAAACTCCTTAAAAGTAATGAATAGTGGTTTTGTACATATTTGTATTCTATGTTATGGTCAAGAATAAATGAAATGAAAAATATGATATATTATGTATTAATAATGTGCATTCTTCTTTTGAGCAAGCTGGTGGATTTGTAGGCTACTTTTCACATTTTATAGGGTCTCACAGGGTCTTAAAGCCTGTTGTTTCTTCAGCAGAGACTTATCCCTTAATGGCTGGCTCACTTTTTAAGTTTCAAATAAACAAATTAAGCCAAAAGGCAGGCAGCTACTACTTTGTGTTTGTTTAGCTAACCCACAGTGTTTTGAAAATCCTTTGTCATATATTTATGGGCAGCATCCCTGGTCAGGACTCAATCTGCAAAGAGCTTGCATGTTTTCCCTGTGCTTGCGTTGGTTTCCTCTGGGTACTCTGGTTTCCACACACACTCCAAAGACATGCTGGAAAGTGAATTGGCTCCTACTTTAAATTGTACTTGTATGCGTGTGCCATAGGGACCTTAGGTTGTAAGCTCCCTTCGAGGGCAGGGACTGATGTGAATGTGCAGTATGTAAAGCACTATGTAAATTGTAGAAATATATAAATACTTGTAATAAATAATAAAATATATTTAAAATGTATATATAAAACAACAACATATCCCTAAACAAAGTAAAAGCAGTGAAGCGCCACAAACTGTCACTTCTCAATGGAAAATCCACTTAGGCATAATGCAGGATGCTTCCCCCAAAGAAAGCCAGGAAAGCTATGAATCTATAAAGTAAACACAAAGGGGGCGCCTTTCCTGGTGCAGGTCAATTTTATACCAGTAATCATAAGGTAAAAACAGGAAGGTACTCACAAGCATGAGTGCCACACAGTCATGAAATGTAAGCTGACAGGCAGTAAGCATCCACTAGACGATTCCTGTGTGCTGGTGACGTTAACGCGTTTCCGGGGCACACCCCCTTCATCAGAACATCTGATGAAGGGGGCGTGCCCTTTGTGTTTACTTTAACAACATATCCCTGCTAACCCTACTCACCAGTCAGCTGCTGTGTACATTATAGCAAGAAAAGAAAGGTGAGTATCAGACTGAGTATTGTAGTACTCTGCAGTAGCACCAATATGGACTGTTGGTACAAGCCATGGCTGCTAGAGCGACCTGATGGAATCAGAACTGCATGGGGACACTGAAGGTCCAAGAAGGGACTAGGCAATACCATAATGTTCCCAAGAGAAAATCGGAGGAGAGATGTTTAATGGGACCTTTGCCTCATAGTTTGGGCACTTTAGTATTATCTGAAAACAACATAGTAAACACTGGAATTCTTATTAAAATGAATGATAGTTTTCAGGCATACCAGACTTCCAGAGAAAAATAAAACCGCTTTAAAAGGTAATGTATTGTGGTTTTGAATATATTTTCTTTTTTTTGTTTTTATGGTCAGGAATAAGAATTACATTAAAAAAAAGATTTATTTTTTTAGTATGGTAAATAGAAATTATTGCATTTAAATAATTTTCTTTCAAACCAGCAGATGGAGCACTAGTGTCCTTTTCACGTGTTCTTAATTATTTCTTACCTGCTTTGTTGAAAAGATGCCTGTTCACAAAGCTTGATTGCTCAGGTTAAAATTTACTCTAAATAAGACAGAGATGTGACTCAAAGCGCTCTCATACCCTTAATCCTGCAATGTTCTATTGGCTATTTCCAAAACTTCAATTAGAAAGAAAAAGGCAATTTTTTCTGTGCTCTATTTTAGACATCCCACAACTCTCTGGGTATCCTCTGCCATAAGTGCACCTTTCATTAAAGCTCCTTTTCCACCCTACTCAAGCTCACTCAATATGTTTTTTTTAATAGCCTCTGAAACCCACAAAAATGTACCTGAATGTGATTCCACCGTGATTCCACCGTGGTACCTTATATCAGTAGTCCCCAACCCCCGGGCCGCGGCCCGGTACCGGTCCGTGGATCAAATGGTACCGGGCCGCAGGCGAAGCAGCGCTCCCGACTCTGCTCTGCCCAGCTCCGTGTCACAGACTTTACTGCGGTTCATTGTCAAAACTTTGTACAATGAACTGCAGTAAAGTCTGTGACACGGAGGAGGGACAG
>NW_017306676.1:732433-760722 GCF_000935625.1 Nanorana parkeri
CCCCCCCCTCAGCGGGCCGCGGTAAAATTATCAAACGTTGACCGGTCCGCGGCGATAAAAAGGTTGGGGAGCACTGCCTTATATGGTAGAAGCAACTTGTGATATAAAAAACTCTCTCAGCTGCTCAGCCAACTAGTTTTCTGTCTGTCTATAATTTCCTTGAATGCTTCAGGACCCTGTGAGGACTACTAGGAGGACCCACTGATAGACACTTGTGGCAGCTAATGGGCAGCACCCCCGTTACTAGGAAACAACATGGTCATTGAGTAGAAGCAACTTGTGATATAAAAAACTCTCTCAGCTGCTCAGCCAACTAGTTTTCTGTCTGTCTATAATTTCCTTGAATGCTTCAGGACCCTGTGAGGACTACTAGGAGGACCCACTGATAGACACTTGTGGCAGCTAATGGGCAGCACCCACGTTACTAGGAAACAACATGGTCATTGCAGACTGGACTCTCCCATACCACAGAGCAGTAGAAAGAAGACTCAAGTTAAGCAGAGTTTTGGTAAGTAAGGAATAAATATTAGGTACAAAGAAACAAAGAAAGTTGTTGAAAGGTGTTTTTTCTATCCTTGGAGATAAGCTCTTTCTATCTATCTATCTATCTATCTATCTATCTATCTATCTATCTATCTATCTATCTATCTATCTATCTATCTATCTATCTATCTATCTATCTATCTATCTATCGATCTATCTATCTTATAAAACCAACCCCCAAAACATTATAGTCTCTTTTTAACAACTGCATTTTTCAACTCAACAAGGACAGAATTTGGAGTCTTGCATCATTATTTCTCTTGAACCAGAGCAATAGTAAACAGCACACTTTCTTCTGCGTCTTTGTTTTCCAAGGAAGAATTTGTAATCCATTGTGTCAATTTGTTTAACTTGAAGAGGCAGGATTGCATCCAGAAAGAAAAGGCTCACAGATAGCAACAAAGAATAAAAGCAATTCGATGAGCTCTTTATTAAAACCATCTCATTACATCTGGCCTGTCTGGGCCTGAAAAGATGCTTTATTCATTTATAGGGCAAAGTGAAACATTTTAACAGTGTGGTAATGGGAGAGTTGCTCTTTGGCTTCCCTGAAGAGTCACAAGCAGTCTTAGTAACGCAGTCAGGGTCCAAACAAATGTTTCATTTTCTGTCCTCTTTTTAACAGGATTAGCCAACATATGCCAATAATATGACAGCAGAGTTGTTTGGGCATCGTAGTGAAAGCTCCACTGTTTGTCTAGTTTCTGAGAATTCTCTGCAGGTGCAGCCCTTGGTCTCGGTCCAGACTTATTTTGCAATACTGTCGGCTGTAACCACTTTTAAATAGAAACATGATTGCACTTTATTTTAATATCACTTCTTTTCTCCCCTTGTAAATAAATGCCGACATCATAGGCCGCCTATTTATCCTTGCCAAGTTTCATGCTGATGTATAATCCCTTTGGAGTTATCATGCAGAGAACACCATGTAAATATACTACAACTTTGTTAAGTCAAGCAAAACTATTAGCTAGATAAAAGTATAAAATATTATCCAATCTGTATTCTTTTACACCTACCTGCTATCACAAAACAGCTGAGGTTCACTTTGTGAACACAATGGAGGTTAATATTTATGGGTGTGTTGACAATTACTTGACAAGAATCTGTGGCAATTATTAATGCTTTCTCTCTACTAATGGTCATATTTAAACAGATGTTTCTTCCATCATTTTAAGTGATACCTTTAATAGTTATTTTTGGGAAGATGGATTATTTATTTTAAATGGCTATTTTTCACCATGTACATGCATACTATTATTGAAAAACAATATTTCCTGCTGAATTTCTTTAAATCCATCCAGGAAATGTAACTCTAAACCTTTTATTATAATAAATAAATGACAGGTCCGCGCTCCTAATCTATCCTAATACACTAATTGACTAAAAGCAGCTGTGCAAAAAAGCAAACAAACTCTCAATCATCATCAAATATAATGCTCAGCGCTATAATCTATAAATAAATTACCTATACATTTTTCTATAAAGTTCCCTTATAAAGTCTATATAGTGCAAAGATTAAAAAAATCTCTCAGTTAACAACACTCAATTTAAAGAGACAAAGTCCCTCAGTGCATCCAGTGGTTAATAAAGTGCAAAAATAAGGTGCAGAAAAAAGTTTTTTGATAGGTGTGTATAAAATGTTCTCAAGCGAGACTTCTTCCAATTTGTGTGCGACCCGAACCGCATAGACCGCACTCACCAAATTGGATGGACCATTAGACAAACAATGGTCATATAGCGTTCAAATTAATGATGACTATTCCTCCACCAAGGCTCTGTTCCTCTCGTGTCCACACTCCTCTTCTCTCATAACCACCATAACGCTCATGAAACATTAAGAAAAATCCATAGCGTAATCCAGTAAAATAGATAGTTTAATAAAATAGGTTAAAAACACTCACAAACAACAATGATGCGATCGCCCATACAGCAATACTTCCTCCTTCCCAAAGTAGTTTTCAGCTTGTATAGGAGATTAACATCAACCGGAAAGTATGAACAATCCTTCCTTCGGTTCTCCCGATATGAACTCCGTGCTGTCAAGTGTCTAGTAAATGACGTCATCGCGGAGCTGCTCACCGGCGCATTTCATCATGTGACAGATTGATGGTGAGGTGTCATTTGAAAAAATTTAATACACACCTCTATCAAGAAACTTTTGGTGTAATGGGCAATTATGAAATTGACAAAACGAAATACTTCTTATCTATTTTGATTTCCAGAAGGTAGCAGCACCACAGAAGCTATAGAGCCAGCGGATTGCTTGTATGGGGTGACGACCAAACACCTGGTCAGCAAGTGGTTAAAAGGCATAAATATGTGTGTGAGCATGTGGCAGTAGAATAGAATAGAAGGTATCTTGGACTTCAAATCCCAGCATCAAGATAAGCCCATCATTATCTTGAACAGAAACTTTAGTTTATTGAAGAAATAAGAAGGTTTAACACTTATTTCCTTTTCTAAGATGCAGCAAGACCACAACAAAACATTACAGTCCTTAAACTTTGGAACTAGGCTGAAAGAGCAATGTTGAAAGCAACTGGAGAAAAATGTAATTCTTCTCCAGATATTTTCAGAGCTTGGCAGTGTGAAAACAATGACATCTGACCCCAAACTATGTGGGGCAACGCAGGGCATCATACTGAACACAGTGCCACCCTAATTTTTCCAAAAATGTGCATGTCTGTCACAGTAATGCTCAGATTTAAATCTCATGTCTATGCTAGGCAGCCAGAGGAGTACACACTGAAAATAAGAAAACCAGTCCTGCTTAGGACACACAAAAAAGCAGATCAGCTGGAAAGGAATGCCGAAATATCATAAACTCTACTTAGCACAGGATCAACAAAACCTCTTAATGGTCTTGGTCATAAATTGCTGTCATAAACCTGTTCTTTTTTTTCCAAAATATTTTATTTAGGTTTAAACAAGATCACCATGTAACCGTAAGAATACAGTACATTACACGTATGATATGCACGAATGTTAGGAATACCCATGCCTCCTTCTGGTTTAGGAGACATCAATTGTCGCATAGCAATACGGGGGCGTTTCGATCGCCATAAGAATTTAGTGTAAGCTGATTCAAGGAGTTTAACATCTTTATGTTTTAAAAGTATTGGGATCGTTTGGAGTGGATAAAGTAGCTTAGGGAAGCTCATCATTTTTATTAAGTGACTCCTGCCAAATAGGGATAATGGAAGGGACGACCAATGTGTCAATTCTGTTGAAAGTTTGGTTAATAGCGGGATGTAATTAAGGGAATAAATACTAGAGGGAATGTTGCCTATTTTTATACCCAGGTAAGTGATATGGTTCTTAGCTATTTGGAATCCACCACAATCGGTCGGTAAGAGGGATGATTGAGGTAACTTAAGGATTTCGCTTTTATCCACGTTAATTTTATACCCTGAGACTTGGCCAAAAGTTTGGAGCAGTGATTGAATGTTGGGAATATCTTCCTTGGCTTTGGAAGTGAAAATGAGAAGGTCATCTGCGAATAAAGCAGATTTCACTTCCTCCTTTCCAATGCAAATGCCATGGATGTCTTTGGACATTAAGATTAAGCGTGATAAGGGTTCAATTGCTATATTGAATAGAAGGGGGGAAAGTGGGCACCCCTGTCTTGTGCCTTTCAACAGTGGTATTTGGGGAGAGAGAAAACCTGGCGTATGGACTTTTGCAGTTGGGGATCAGTACATGGCCCGAAGGAAGGCGACAAACAGCCCAGAGAATCCCAACCGTTCTAGAACTGCGAACAGCCATTCGTGTTTGACATTATCGAAGGCTTTTTCTGCGTCAATGGTAATGATCGCATTGCCCGGTGCGGGGTGTCTAAAAGAACGGTTAGGACCTTACGAATGTTCGTGACCGCCGCTCTGCCCTTGGTGAAACCAACCTGCGTCGGGTGGATGATGGTAGGTAGAATGTTCGCCAGTCGTTCAGCCAGCAGTTTTGATAACATTTTCGCGTCCAGGTTAATTAGGGAGATTGGCCTGTAGGAGCCTGGTAATTCAGGATCTTTGAGGGGTTTCGGTATCACTTTGATATAGGCCTCGTTGCCCGTGGGAAGATATAGGCCTTCTTTCCACATGCAGGAGTACATCGATGTAAGTGTCGGGGTGATGTCCTCCTTTAAAAGTTTACAAAATTCTGCTGAGTAGCCATCTGGCCCAGGGGCTTTACAATTAGCTAGGTTGGAGATAGTGGTCACTATTTCTTCTTGCGTAATCTCTGCATTAAGTGCTTCTAATTGAGATTGTTCAATCTCTGGGAGGGGAACCGAATTAAGAAAAGCGGTCATGTCAGATGTAGGCTGGACTTCTTTACCATAGAGGGATCGATAGTAGTCCCCCAAAACTGCATTGATTTGTTCAGGGTCATCCACCTTGAGGCCATGTTTATCTTTTAGGGAATATATTGGTGTCATGGGTTTATAGCCCTTGGATAAATTAGCAAGCATTTTCCCACATTTATTTCCAAACTTATGAAATTGTAGGTCCCATAGGGATTTGGTATACAATTCGAATTTGTCTAGCCTGGTTTCATATTCGCCTCTCGCTTTAGTCCATGCAGTTTTGGTGGAGGTAGAGGGATGATTTTTGAAATCCACGTAAGCTTGTCTCAACACCTCACTTGCGTTATGGTATTCAGCTGTTACTCCTTTAGTCTTACCATGAACATAGGCCATTATTTTCCCTCGTAAGAAAGCTTTCCCGCTTCCCAAAACACTATTGGTGAGGGAACAGAACTTGTATTGGTGGCGTCGTGGTCCCACCAATCCGTCTTAACCATTTCCCTGAAGGAAGAGTCTTTGAGGAGATGTGAGGGGAATCTCCACAGTTTTGCAGTTCCCTTGGGGAGTGTGGTGCGAAGTAGAAGTTCAATAGGTGCGTGGTCAGACACTACAATATCATGGATAGCGGCACTCACTGTGACTGGCAGTAGGGCGGTAGAACAGAGAAGGTAATCTATACGGGAGAGCGAGTCATGTACCATGGAACAATGAGTGTATTCTCTCCCTTCAGGATTGCGCAATCTCCACACGTCACGGAGAGACAGCGCATCATGAAAGAGTTTCAGGGTGGACTGTGTTGTCTGAGAGATAGGTCTATCCCTACCTTTAGGCGATCGCCTATCTTCCAGGGTAGACATTACTGAATTCATGTCTCCTCCTAGAATGATGTTGTCAAATTGTTCTTGGGCCACCAATTGAGTGATTTCCTGGAAGAATGCTTTGGTTGGGGAGTTAGGGGCATATATATTATAAAGTACATAGTCTGTGTTATAGAGCCGAAGGCGTACTCTAATTCTACGACCCTCCGTATCGATAGAAGAGTCAATAATTTGAAAGGGTAGGGTCTTTCTCAGTAGGATCGCTACTCCCGCCTTTCTGCCATCTGAGGGGGATCCAATGACAGCACCAACCCAAAATTTCCTAAGACGAGGCAGGTCCGCCAGGGAGAGGTGGGTCTCCTGGAGCATTGCTATGTCAGCCTTGAGTTTAGCTAAATGGCGTAGAACTTTTGATCTCTTATGTGGGGAGCGGAGGACTTTAAAATTCCAGGAAACCACCCTAAATTGCATCACAGATGACATGTATGTAATGTATAAAAGATTTGACAACGTAAGGATTTGGTGGCTAAGCCTACGTAAAAAATACCTGTAGAAGGATACGGCGGGTGTGAGGAGTGAGTAGAGAGGCCACGGGGAGAGGAGGATTCTTCAAGAGGTCTGCTGGAGAGTGGGCTGCAACGCTGAGAGGAGGCTGTAAAGAATGAACAAAAAAACATTATACAACTAAAATAAGTGTAGATGAGCCCAAAAAAGGCTAACTCGGTAGGTAACCTGGTACAGAACATTAGTGACTTCCTTTTTTCCCACCAGCACCAGCACAATTTACCTGCCTCTCTAAACTTGGGGCCACCTAATCTTTGATCAATGATTTCGCTGCATCCCCTTCATTCTGTTTATAAACAATATACTCAATGAGCTACGTGGAGGGGCACCATCTATCCTTCTCATTGCAAAACCATGAGGAAGGTAGGGGGCTTTTGAAAGGCGATATCACAGTACTCAATAGATGCTCAAAAATTAGAACAGAGAAAAAGAACATAACAACACCATCAGTAGGACGGATAAAGTGCCTCATCTGTGGAGGGCCCCCTAGGGATATAGGGGCTGCAAAGATACGGTGCCCTCTCTGGTAGAGGCACTGGCAAGGTGTCTGCAAAGCGTTCCATAGGACCCTCAGGTAGGAAGAGTGTCTCGGCCTGACTCCCGCTCGGGTTTGTTGGGGGATGGTGGGGAGATCCTCATTCTTTTCCCGCTGGTTTGAGAGCGTTGCTCCATGCTAGAGAAATTGTGGGAGTGGGATTCCAGGAACTTGTGGGCCTCGTTAGGCGTATCGAAGATATGCTTTTCCGCCTCCGGGGATTGGAGATGGAGCGTAGCAGGATAGGCGAGGGAGAACCTGATGCCTCTTTGGTAGAGAGTCTTGCACACCTCTGCAAAGGCCTTACGTTTCTTCCCAACCTCCGCCGAATAATCTGCAAACAGTAAGATCTTATGTCCGTCCACCCGGAGGTCGGAGGTGACACGTGAGGCTCGGAGAATGGCGGCCTTGACAGCGTAGTTGAGATATTTGGCAAGGACCGGGCGCGGACGCGGTGCGTCTGGTTTCTGTGTACCGAGGCGATGTGCTCTTTCCACTGCGCAGTTCCATCAATGCGGCAGGGGGATAACTTTCCGGGATGCCGACTATGCGCAGGTTGTTATGCCTGGACCGGTTTTCAAGGTCATCGACTTTCTCCAGTAGGTATCTTTGGGTTTTTACCGTCTCCTGTATGTTCGTGTGGGCTTTAGCCAGCTCGTCTTCCAACAGCGTGATGCGGGACTCCGCTTCTGTGAGGCGCTGTGATTGGGCGATGATATCATGGCGCAGTGCCTGAATTCCCTTGAAAACGGCACTATCCACTGCCTCTTGTATGGTAGGCCTGAGGAGTCTAGCCACTGCCACTGAGATGGTGGAAGGGTTCGCGGCGTTGTCCTCCTCTGATCCAGATCCAGCCATGGAGGAGGGTGACGTAGAGGCCTGGGAAGGCCCGATGGCGCCTTTCTCACACCTTCGATGATCCGAGCGAGAGCGATCGCCGGTTCGGGCTACAAATGTATCCATCCGATGCCCTGATCAGTGCTGTTCGATAGAGAAGCCTGATCAGTGGTGTCGGGGAGCAGCAAATAGATTTTATAGGCTTGTGGTGGTCCCGAGTAGCCGGAGCACGTTACATGTGCAGCCGATTAGGTGGGCGCCGGAACCGGAAGTCCATAAACCTGTTCTAAAACAGTATAGAAGCAATACCTATCTGTAAGTCTGACACGGCCCAAGCCTTTTTTGCATTTTTTTGCACGCTTTTGCACCCTTTAAGATAAAATAAAATGGTGGCAGTTGCAAATTTTTACATTGCACGATATCATCGCAACTCTTTATCAAACCCAAAAATTTAGTAAAAATGCACTCAATTTTAGTGCGCAAAAACATAATATAATATCCAAAAGAGGAGGTTACAACGAGTAAATAGATACCCAGCATGCACAGGTTAAAAATTGCGTGCATCCTTGAAATGGCAACAAAATACTGTACCCCAAAAAGTTCATAGGCAACTCTTTACAAGCCCATACAGGTCATCAGGTTAGCGATACCCATGAAAATATTGGCCCTAGAATTATTTATTTCACTCTGCCTCACGGGCTGATACCTAACGCAATAGTCCTTTTCATACGTAGGTGCACCCGATGCGTGTTTACATTAATATGTGCACGCTCGAGCTCCAATAGCTTACTGCCTGGTTTCTGCAGCCGAGCAATGGCAGCTGAGGGATCGGAAGTGATGCAATCAGTGTCGCTTCCGGTCCCATTCTGCGGGGAGGAGTTCGACGAATGGATGGTCTGCTTCCTCACTTCTCGTAGACATCCAAGATGTCAGTCTCAGGAGCCACAGGAGGGCAGTGGAGACCGGGAAGCAAGGTGGGGGTGTTGAGCGGGGTGGCACACTCCACCGGCCACTGGAAACGATCTGGTGGGAGCCTCAGCCACCAAAATCGCTTCCAGCATAAGGCTGACAGTCGGCTTTATACATGTGAACAGAGTCTGTTTAAAGGGGCCCGCTGCCAGTAACATATAACATACTCAGGTGGCATTGAAACGGTTAATAGTTACATTCATAAAAAGTGGTTACAGTAATGTGTTGGAAGATGGCAATCAGTTGGATACCAAACATGCCTGTATTACAATGTCTAGAAAGCTAATAAGTTACATTAGACCTTCTAGGAGAAAGATGCATGGTTAACAGGAAGGCTGCTGAGGTCCCCAGCAAGCGCGGGACCTCAGGCAGCCGCTTGTTTAAAATTTTAGTGCCGGTGTTCTGTCGAGAACGCTGACCCAGTATCTGTGCTTGCGTACAGACGGGGTTAACGAGGAAACCGGCATTTATTTACAAAGTATTCGTTTGTAATGGTTAATTGTGACTGTTAATAATATGCCGTCCATGGCAGTGAATGAGGGATGGCATATTATGAACGGTCACAATTAACGATTTTAACGAAATACTCTGTAAATAAATCCCGGTTCCCTCAATAATACTGGTCTGTGTGTAAGCGCAGATGCTGAGGTCGGCAAATTCTACTACATCGGCGTTCTCGACAGACCACCAGTATCTACATTTAGTATTGTCACGAGTATGAATATATATATATATATATATAATGCATTGCTGGGATTTGTAGTCCTACATAGTTGGTGGTATTCTGCACTGCTGTATAATGATTATACAGCAATGCAGAATACCAGCAGCTATGCGGGACTACAAGTCCCAGCAATACATTATAATAAGTCAGCTATGCAGAATGCCACCAGCATCCCCCCACTATAATGCATTGCTGGGACTTGCAATCCTACATAGTTGGAGCTATTCTGCATTACTGTATAATCATCATACTTCAATGCAGAATACCAGCAGCTCTGCGGGACTACAAGTCCCAGCAATACATTATAATAGAAGTCAGGTATGCAGAGTACTAATACACCAGCACCCCCCCACTATAATGCATTGCTGGGCCTTGTAGTCCTACATAGTTGGAGCTATTCTGCATTACTGTATAATCATCATACATCAATGCAGAATACCACTCTCTCAGGGGGCCCTTTTCTTCCTCGCTGGCCCCACCCCCCCAAGTGGCGGAATGCCAGGGCCTGGTCGCAGTTGCGACCGCTGCGACCCTGGTAGTTCCGTCAGTGATGAGAACTATGAAGCAATGCTAAGAGTCATTTGTGAGAGCTTGTGACTCTAAAATATCAGATTGGACTATTCTGCAAGTGACTTGGACTCTTCAAGGCACCAAAAGCCTGGAGAACTTTGCTAAATCATTTTTAGTTTTAATTCTATTTGTTTTAATGTTGCTATTTGTCCATTTTGTAGCATTCTTTTCCAGAATATTTTAATTTCTTTTTTTTTTCATTAACACAACGTGTAAAAATTGTTTAGCTGAATCTCTGAATGCTCTTTTCAGAAACTAAACAAACTTTTTGCCTGTATGAAGGAAGGTACTATATTGCAAAAGGCACTGAGAACAGAGGGAGGTCAGTACACGATCTCCCTCCGCTCTCCTCCCCGGTCTCTGAATGCAGGAAGTGATGTTTACTACATCACTTCCGCATTCCTCTGTCAGTCTCCGGAACAGAAACCGGAGAGAAGCTGATGAAGCAGATCTGTGATTTATCAGCTTCTCTGGGGGTCCCTAGGTGACATTAGGGATCTTAGAGACCCCTGATGTCTCCATAAAGGGGACCTGTCACTGTAATTTGATATCACATAGGATTCTTATCCTATTGGTCACAAAATAAATACAATTTACACACACACACAAAAAACCCCACCAAAAATGTTTAAAGTCCCCCACCCCCACATAGATGCGCAAAAATACATTAGCTGCACCTACACGCAAAAACGATGATTGCATCCCATTATGCAGCACATATTACATATCGCCGCGAACGTTGCAGTGAGAGCAATAATTCTAGGGCCATCAATCACTGATAACACTAAACTGATGAGCAGTGAAAGCTTTTAAAGCGTCGCCTATGGCCAATTTTGGGTATGGTAGTTTTTTGTGATTTCGCGGGCACACGCAATTTTAAAGCTTTACATGTTTGGTGTCTATTTACCAGATGTGACCCTGTCTTTTATATTTTACCCAACAATTGGGTAATAATAAATGTTTCCTAACATAATAAAGGTAAATTTTTTTTACATTTTCGGTAATTTTTTCGCTATATAGTAAAAAATCAAAACCCCAGTGGTGATTAAGTACCACCAAAAGAAGGCTCTATCTGTCCCCCAAAAATGGTATAAAATTTGTTTCAGTACAGCGTTGCATGATGGAATAAATGTAAATCAAAGTACCGCAGCGCTGAATACTGAAAAATGGCCTGGACAGGAAGGGGGTCTAAACACCCCGGTCAGCAAGTGGTTAAAGGAGAACTATGAGGTGAGTGATTTTCACTCATCTTCATAGTTAGAGCTGACGTGTGACAATTAAACTGTCACAGATCGGCTCTATTGATCGGGAAGTGAGCGAACGCATACCGTTGCTCGCTCACTTTTCGATCGTCTCCCTGCAGAGAGTGGTGACTGTCAGTCACCACTCCACGCAGGGATTCCCCCTCCTCTCTCCGATCCTCCAGCGACGGCTAGATAGATAGCAGAGCTCGCTGTCAATCAGCTAGCTGGGTGGATCTCGACAGTATTGTCGGGATCCGTCCCAGCTGCGGCGCTCTCAGTATATAGTGAGCTGTAGCTTGCTATATACTGAGCTTTGGGTCACCAGAGGAGGTTAATATATGTCCTCCCATGACACTTAAGAGAACTATGCGATAAAAAGTTTACCTCATAGTCCTCTTTTAACATCTGATAGGTGTATGAATGAATACTCATTCATAAATAGACTGCAAACATGCTGTTACAATGTATTTTGTTAAAGCTCTAATGAGCAGATCAAAGGCTTGTACCCCCATCTCCAATGAATTCTGTCTCCACTTATCAAATTAATGCTTTTTAACTTCATAAGTTTTATTTTGTAGCAATATTTTTAAAAATTATATATACAAGCAATGCTTTGATCCAGATACAACAATTTAGCTTAGTTATAAAGGGGATGAATTGAGGAACAATAAACCAATTGAGGAACAATAAACTCGTTACAACAACAAAAAACAGATCAATAACTCAGGGACATGACCTCAAACTAGCAGGAGGCAAGTTCAAAACTAACCTTAGAAAGTATTATTTTACTGAAATAATAGTTGATGCTTGGAATAGACTTTCAGCAGT
Source organism: Nanorana parkeri (assembly GCF_000935625.1). Lineage (NCBI taxonomy): Eukaryota > Metazoa > Chordata > Amphibia > Anura > Dicroglossidae > Nanorana > Nanorana parkeri. The sequence continues at coordinate 744,366 of NW_017306676.1, forward strand.
CAGTCAATGGCAAGTGCATTAAAAACATGCTTGGGAAAACCAATCTCTACCGAGACAAAAAGGTTGAACCCACCCCCCCTGAAAAAAAAGAAGTAGGCACTAGATGGACCCCTTGGAGTTTTTCTGTCGTTATTCTTCTATGTTTCTTAAAAAGACATTCAATACAATTTTTTTCATGTGAAAATAAGTTTGCCATACTTTGTAGTATAAACAAAAAGTTTGTGTTTTTTATAAAGCGACCAAATGAGGGATAAAAGCTGTAGTGTTTAACAGTAACACTAAAGGGCATATTTATAAAACAGTCAACCTGACATTCATCACACATTCACTGCAGGTAATCTTGTTGCCTGTGTTTTAAATGGAAGTAATTGATTCACCACCAGTGTTTGAGGAAAGGCACATTCACGACTTAAAAAAATAAATAAATCCGCTTTTAAAAGCTATCACTGGTTTAACTGGAAAAATATTATTTTTCACTTTTTTTGTAACTACTTTTAACATTTACACTATACAAAAAATAGCTTCATTGTCTAAAGGCAATACTACTACTGTAGATTACTTACTGCCACTAATGTGGTACCATTCTGACCTTTAAAAATATGCTTGCTAAAGAATACAAGAAAACATTTAGCTAGAATTTAAAAGAAAAAAAATCAGCACACTAACACAATTGTCCCTTTAAATATAATAGTACAGAATGCCTTGTGCTAATGATGGGGAGTTTTAGGTGTGTTAGCATCTGTGCCTAAATTGCAAACGTGTATAGGTCCTTGTCACTCTTAAATCAACTCTTCCTAATGCCTGCTTGTGTGTGTTCAAATGAAATGGGAAGAATGAATGACAGCTAGTCATGAACACTGGCAAGCAGCTTATGCTTTCTATGACTGAGATAGTAACAACATGCTGGCACAGTGATAATTTACTATTACTGACAGGCAGCTTCTGGTGAACCCTGACAATTAACTGTTATGCCTGACATATGAAAGTGATGAATGATGACATGCCATTATGACACCGAAGGAAATGAAGGTGGGCTCAAGATAGCTGCTGCATTTTTAAGGGTTATATTATGGAGATGCAAGTTTTCAGGGAATTGAGGGTAATCAGTTTTAACACAGGAGAGGACTTGCTACAAGTGTATGAAAAAGGTAAGGCTGGAGTTCTGCTTTAATAAAGGGTGTTCTAATGCCTGCATTTTAATCTAATCGGTTACCTGATAATTTTGCTGGATAGTTAATAAACCATATATTTCTGACAACATTATTTTCTCTGCTTCTGTTAGTGGCTAACAGCATTGTAGAGCCGCTGTGTCATTAGTACTCACAGGTTTCGAAGGCGTTTTTGAAATCTGAAAGCTCCAGGCTTTCAGGTATAAATGGAAGGACTCCAAGTCCTCTCTGTTCACAGGAATAATTCTGCTTGATATTTTCAGTTAAAATGCAATCACACTGCATCATTTTGGCTTTTGGATGATACCATGAAGTTCTGGTTGAAACAATATATTTGGAACCCTTTTTACCATTTAATTTGCTACTGTGTCCACTGGCATTTAAAAAAAAAAACCCAATGAACTCTAAAACACAGCCATAGGCAACTGCTCCAGATTTTGTCTGCTCCAGTTTTGATAAATCCCCCCTTGAATGTTTGTGTTTCCAAACTACTGTCTACTGGGTTAAAAATATTATGTTTACTGAATTAGATTGGCTTGTTAGAAGTGGACATATACTGAAACAAAAAGGTATGTTGACACTCTTGCTACGGTGGATAATTAAGGGCAAAAATACTTTCCTTTCCTGAATGCTGCTCCAGGCTCCCTCCAGTGCTGGTTACATAACCAGATGCTTAAAACTTAGATCATGTGGTCACTGTTGAAGGGCACTATATTGCTATTGTAACCAGGCAGGCATAATGTTAGAGCTCTTCAGTTACCTAATATTTACATTACCAATATACCAGACCCACTTGTCAATAATTGTCCCAGGCACATTCCTCTCAGGGTGCAGTTCTTGTCTCTGGATGCTCAGAATGATAGGCACCATTCACTTTTCTTCAAATTTTAAATGTTGTTTTTGTACATGTGCATCGAAAAAATAGTAAGGAGGTTGGTCTTCTGCATGATTTTCTATTCTTCTGGGTCCCTCTGTCACACTGTTTCAATACTGGCTGGACTCTCACACTTTAAAATGGCTCATTGACAACTGAGGTTCTAGTAGTTCCACAGTTTTGGAATTCAAGGCAGGACAGCAATGCAAAGGTTTTTGTGTTACTTTCCAGATCAGTCAGTCACTTACCACCTCTATGTGGGGGACACTGCACTCCGCTTCTTCTATGCAAATAGCATTACATGGCAGCCAGTATCAAGGGATCTTCCCAGGAGGAAAGATCCTTGCACTTTTCCACATCCCCAGACCCTAAGGTCTAAGGACAAGACAGATGTTACTGATGCATCATCTTGGGGCAAAAACTTGGAGGGAAGACCATGTGCCATTAGGTGCCTCAGATATTTAATAACACTCCTAGCATGCACCAGCAAACTCCCAAGCCTACCGATTGGTCAGATATTGAACATGTTTAACACAGAATATTATCTCTAGCATGTCCTGTTGGATCAAGCTCAAAGCAGCATTTGACGAAGATAATACACTCCATGCTTAGAGAACACTAGCCACCACACAGCTAAGCTGACTAAAACTCACTACAAGGTCACAATATATGCAAAAAGAGAATTTGGAAAACACTCCATCCATGCAGGATAATCCTGGAGGGATGCACCAATACCGATACTAGTATCGGTATCGGTGCCGATACAGAGTATTTGGACGAACTCGTACTTACCCAAATGCTCCCGATGCCTATCCCAATATCTGAACTTCCGGTATCAGGAAGCCGGGTGGCGAGTCATTGCATACTGCCCAGCTTTCTGATTAGCTGGGAAGCATGGAGCTGACTTCCTGGCCAATCAGGAAGTTGGGGGGCCGGGTAATGACTCGTCCCCCCGGCTTCCTGATTGGCCAAGAAGCCGCCTTCATGCCCCCTCGTCACTTCCCGGCCAATCAGGAAACCAGGCGGTGTGTAATGACTCACTGACCAGCTTCCTGATTGGTCAGGAAGCTGGCCAATCAGGAAGCTGGGCAATGAATCATTGCCCGCTCCCCAGCTTCCTGGCTAATTAGCAAGCTGGGCAGCGAGTCATTACACAACGCACAGCTTCCTTAATGGGACTTCCGGTATCGGTATTGGCAAGTACCGGGAAAAATGTCGGAATGCGTACTTGATACCGAAAAACCGGTATCGGCGCATCCCTACCCAATACTACCCTATAAGAAAAAAAAACCTATATGCGTAGAACATTAGGCTTTTAGTTATGCAAACACAAAAGAAACCTAGAACATAATTTCTGCAGGAATATTTCAGCCAGCCAGTCAAAATATTGGCTGTAGTTCACTGGAATTAAGCAATCCACTTCTAAACCCAGTGTTTTGCTTTAGGATAAAGCCCCCCCACCACATGCATCTCTTCTCTGGATCAGGGCACTTACCCCTATCCCTTTATTTGAATGAGTGCAAGTTCCCCACATGCTAAACTCTAATTAGGAAGTAAATGGGCCATTAGACAACTGAGTCTTATATGATGATGTGGTGCATATACTTATGGGTCCGCAGCATCATTCTGAGATACAGTAGAAACCTTTTTTGTAGACAGTAAGTTCTTATTTGGCCCCCTCACTTGCTGACTGGGGTAGATTTATCTGCAAAATAGGAACTCAGTGAATTATTTCCCTCATATCAGACACCCAGTCATTGTGGCAACACAATAAAAACAGGCTATATATCAGTCTGTATAAAACACTTTTATACTAAGGGACAATGAACCTGTATCCTTAGATCTGCCACCTATAAATACAACAAACCCACATAACCTAAATGTGCTGCAGCTGTATGTTTAATACTCTGGTCATGCTTTGAAATTACTTACTGAAAAAGTACATAATGAGGCTAGTTTACTAAAGATTGGATTGGATAACTGAAGTAACTATTCACACAGTTGTTTATGTTAGGATTCTCAACTCCCTTAGTATATTATCCCTAATATTATGTACAGGCAGTTCTGTGACTATAACAATGCGCTTGCTGCTGATGCTTGAGTGGGCAACTCAGGTACCAGTCATCATGGCCCTGCCAATTTGCTGTCCATATTGAGGCAACTCACTAAGCTCATCACTAGTTAGTTATTGTTCCTTTGTCATCTTTAAAACTATTAATACATTTATTATATTTTTGATCTTTGGCTTTTCAGGCTTGTTGCCACTTTTAGAAATTTCAGGTTATGGTAAGAACTAATAAATCTGTCTCTGGTGTGACAGGCATTGCATTCTGTCTTGGCTATTACCAATTTCTTCCTATGAAAGTATTGATGTGTTTGGTGATTTTTAAATATGTCATACATTTGTTAAGTTTTCATGTTAGCCTTAGTATATTTTGGCTCTGATGACAGTGTCTTAGAAGAAGGATTTGGCAATGTACTAATATGACAACAATCTCTGTGGATAGTTATTTGCTTGGAATTCTTATAGCCAATGCTTAAAGTGAACATGTGCTTTGTCCATGCATGATAAAACAATGGGTTTACTTTAATTCAGACCACCCCAGCAGCAAATACTTTTCTTTTATTTCCTCCCCCACCATTCTGTGTAGTCTTATTTAGGGCTATGGACTTTTTGTCTGAAAACACTGACTGGCCCACCTGTTTTACATGAAGTGATTCACCTCCTTTTCCATACCTGGAAGTGCTGGATATTTCCTTCAGCTCCCAGTGCTAAACGGGGAACCACGGGGAAGCATATAAAAAGTATATGCTGGGGGTATATAGGAAATGAAAGCAAATCTGTTACTCTGCCCTAGACAAGCAAAGCCCAGGTTTGCATTAAGCAACAATTGGATGTTTCTATCACAATGTCAAGGAATTGCCAGAAGGTAATCATTTAGTTAGGGGAATTGTCTGCTAGATCTACAGTATATTAACTGGAAAGTGAGGAGAGGGTTTTTCGTCAATAATAAATGTTCTTTTTTTCTACTAGCTGCATATACAGTAGCCTGAATGTGAGGTCATTGAGGATGGAAGGGTATATTGTTTCCTTTTTCTGGCTTTGTAGAGTAACCAGGATTTAACTATTCCTGCGTTGATAAGATGTTGTTGTAACAATTAATATCTTACTAGGTATTTTCCTAAAATCCTTCTTGGATATTAGCTGTTGTGTTAAATTCTGCTCCAGTAGAATAGTGTTACTATTCTCCAACCGAAAAAAAAAATCTCATTCTCCATTCTGTCTATTCATGGAAATAGATAGCTCCCTGCATTAACATTCTACAATGTAATTTCTTATAAATATTAGTAACAATTATTATATTGTGTGTTTGGAAACACATCCAGTCGTATTTAGAATCAGCTCTACTGAGTAGGCTAGAACAAGCTCCCATGAATGTCTGTTTCACATTTTTCAGCTCTAAATATGAAGAACCCTTTTCTGTATTGTACCATAGTGATTTGAAAATCAATTATGTTGTTCAGAAAAGTTTTTCATAGGAGGTATGTTGCTCCATGGTTTCTTAAACATTCATTTTAAGGTGAAGCCAGCAAATCCCTGTGATAAAGAAACCAAGTTCTTTACTGGGACTGGTTTCACTGGGAATCCTCACAAACTGGGTGAGGTGAATTTTCAGTCCTGTGGACAGTATTTTTTTCCTGGCAGATCTGATAGTTAATTTTGGCTGAACCAAGCTGTGTTGTTTAAAGGGTGTAAACATTTAAAAGCCATAGAGCAGGGATAAAGCCATAGAGACTGGCATGGCTATAAGAGTCCATTTTCAGACTGTTGCTGTTCTCAAAGAGGAACATTATCTGGAACAAGTAAGGCTCAGTTGAGACGTATGTGTAGTCATTTCCGTATTTTACTTTGTGGATGTACACTACCAGTCAAAAGTTTTAGAACAACCCCATTTTTCAGTTTTTATTTAATTTTACGCAGTTTAATGTCTCAATGCACTCTGAAAATAAAGCATAGAACAAATAAACAATTGGACATCCAAAAGAAATCATGGAATCCTTTTCTTTAACAAAATGTAATCTAAAATTTTGTCTCATTGAAGTAGCCACCTTTTGCACATATAACAGCCGAACACACTCGTTGCTTTCAAATAAAAAAAATCAGAAATAAAATATTGTTCGGAAAGTTCCTCCTAACACTGTTGCAGAAGTTCCCACAAATGTGTTGCACTTTGCTTTCACCCTTGCTTCCAGGAACTATCGCTTTGCCTACTCAACGGCGTACAAAAACCCTGCGTGATGAACTGAAGATCTAAAATATTGATTCGCCGGTATATAAGGACCTTTTTCCAGTCTTCAGTAGTCCACTTGGGGTGCTTCATGGACCAGGCAAGCCTCTTTTTCTTATTTTGTCATCTTATCGATGGCTTTCTTACCTGTCAAACCTGCAGCTCAACCTGTCAAACCTGCAGCTCCAAGTCTTCTCTTCAGAGTTGAAACTGAGACTTGCTTACTTTGATCAGTGCTAAGCTGTGATTGAAGTTGTTGTCCTGTGAGCTGCCTGTCAGGCAAGCTGTTGACTCTCAGAAACTTGTCCTCTGATTCTGTTGTAGCTTTGGGTCTGCCAGAGTTCTTCCTGCCAGAGTTTCTTCCAGTTTCCAAGTGCCTTTTGATGGTGTAGGAAACTGTACTCACTGACACCTTAGTTTTCTTTGCAATTTCTCAAAACGAAAGGCCTTTGTTAATTGCCCTTTTCTTGCCATTTTGAGAGCAATATTCTACTTCCTGCAGTACAATACTGTTCAAATATTGCTTAAGAGGGTGTAGTAACACAGTCTGCTCCAACAGACAGAGGGCTTGTGAGTAATCCACAAAAGTTGGGACACCTGTAGGAAATGTTAGCAAAAACTTAAAAGCTTAATTTACTTACATTGCTGCAGAAGTGTGAGTTTTTAACCCATTACTTCTGCCCTGAAAAAAGTCCTTTTTGTATAATTCTGAAATGTATATTCGTTTCAGTTTTTGTTAACCTAAACTTGTGGCAGTTTACCACTTACCTTTGTACCATTTCAGGTCACTGAAAGTGAATTGCTTACTTTTCAATAACAACTGGAAAAATGTGGGTGTTCTAAAACATTTCACCAGTAGTGTATATCTGTTTATGTTTTACATACTCCTTGATTAAACAGCCTGTTTTGTTTAACAACTGGATGTTTATTGCCTCTCCACAATTGGTGGATGATGTGGGCAATGCCCTTTAAGGGACAGTGTGCTTAAAGGGGCTTCTTTCTTAAAGAGTCAGCTCTGCTAAAGTGACAGTATCACTGAAGACTCTTGTAGCTATAAGTACTGAAATGGGGGATCTGCTTAAATAACTTGTGCAGTTGAATATAAATACAATACAGATCTGCGCTCCTAACCTCCTCTATCTAATATAAAACACTAAGCTGCTGTGCCATGTTAGTCCAGAAAAGTCAAAATTAGCCCAGAATCATAAACAAATGTCCTTTGACACATTCACTGATGCATGCGATACCAACTCCACACACTGCATTTACCAGATAGGGTGAACCATCACATTAAAATGGTCATGAAACACACAGTAAGATGTTAGTTCTTTCTTCCCACTGAATCCAGATCACCGGTGTACAATAATTTCATCTCTCCTCTACAGCACATACTCAAAAAAATTAAAAGAATCCATCATGTAATTTCATAAAAACCTCTTTATCAAATGCCAAGATTAAAAATATTTACAAAATCAATTGCTTTATCTTCCACATAAAATCCTCCTCCCCTTCGTATCCGAACTGCTGCCCGCTGGTTAGATAAGCTGTGCACAGTATCTTGAAACTAGCGCACTTATAGATCACAGTCCAGAGCTCCTTCACTTCCTGCTGGTGATGTCAGTATGTGTCCGCCCTTTCAGGACATGTTTAACCAGCGTGCAATATTTAATTAATTTTACTATATGGAACATGTATGTATTATATTTATAATCACATGTAATCCTACAGTATTTTTAAACAGGTTAAAAAGTAATGGTCCCATAACTGAGTCATGAGCTTTTACCACTAACAACCTCAAAACAATTAGAGTAGGAATCACTAATCACTGCTGTCTCCCTGTAGCCTTTAAAGTCAATCTACGGCTAGGCTATGGACAATCATATATATACATTTTCTTTTCAAGCAGAAAAAGAGCTTTGAGCTCACTTTACACCTGTCCTGTCCTGTCCTGTCCTGCTCTGGTCCATTGTGTTAACATACATGTGTTAATGCACTTTGTGTTAAAGCAGTCCACTCATTTGCATGGGTTCCCAATGCACAAGGGCATATTTCTTACATTTAAATTCCTTAAGTGGTGAAAGTCTCCTACCTGTTTATCTGTTTTCATAGGAAATGCCCTAACATACCCTTTTCTCTCAGTTAAAATGCTGCTACCAGGCTTCACACTGCAATGCCAGCCACACATCTCAGCACAAACTTCCTACTTTACTTTACTTTACTATTACAGAATAGAGGGGGCACATCTAACTAATTTTGTTCAACTACTACAATTTTTTTTACTCAAAGCAGTGAGTTGTAAGCTGGCCATACACCAGTAGAATTTTGTTTAAAAATAATTGTCTAAAAATTGTTTGTTTTTGGAACGTGGATTCAATTTTCTAATAGATAGGGTTACATTACTTTTTTTTTCATAGTAGGGTGATCTTTATTACTGTCTGCTTCAGAAACAGGTAGCTAAAATAGGTTTCTAGCTAAATTATATCAAATTTCATATATCAATTATAACACTACTATGGCAACAGTCATTAAAGTGACACTAAACTCAGGAGTTATATATTAAAAATACATTCGAGTACCTTACCTAATAACACAAATGTAGCTTATTTGTGTATCACTTGGTTGTAGGCCCTCAAATCATCTCTGAATTTATGCTGACACTGTCCTCCCTTCTGGAAGGTGGCTACTTTTGTTCCCCATGGTCCCTGAGTGTGTTGTAAAGAAGTCACCGCTCCAAGCTCACTCACGGGATGGACTACAATCTCACGTTTCAGTTTACTAATTTGTATTGAAATTGTTGTCAGAGTGATATACAAATAAGGTACATTTTTGTTAATCGTTTAGGTATCTAAATGCATTTTTAAGCTTTAACTCTTGAGTTTAGTGTCACTTTAACTAATCTAGTGAAGTATAGTTATAAATTAAATGTTAATTAAAAGATCAGCAATAAACAATCTTTGCTAAAACAACCAAGACTTCAGATAGGTGAACTCAGTCTCTTACTACAGAACCTTGCATTCTTGAAGGGATTTTAGCTGATTGATATTCTCTAAGTGATAGAGTATCTTTCAGTGTCATTTAGGCTGGATATTGTATTATCTAGGCCATAAAAATAGTGTGCTGCTGGGTATCCTGCTAAAAATGGTATCTTCTTGCTATAAAATTAAATAGCTAAATGTATATGGTTTTTGATGACTTCTGAAGAATAATCACTGAGTAAGAGAAGGCAGTCACCTTGAAAAGCCAGACCCTGTCTTTTGCTTTTATAGACCTGGAATGTGAAGCAGTAAAAGTTAGAAATGCAATTAACAAACAGTCATTAATCAGTGACTCCCCATTCTCTGCACTCAAACGGACAGGGACAATGTGCCATGCTAGATCCATGATTCTGGATACTGCTGAAGCCTTGATGTTCCACACTATTGAAATGTAAACATAATTTCAAAAGAGAAAGATGTGAAGCCAAGCATTCTCAGTTAAAGTTACACTCTATAGGTAAATAAAAATCATGTACTAAAGGCCTGAAAAAGAAATCATGGAAAACTGTCTTTTATGTGGAGTGCCAGGCTTTATTAAGATATTGTGCATGTAGTTAAAGTACTGACATATTGTGGCCTGTTGATTTCAGTGGACCACGGTAATGCATCAGTAGTTGTCAGTGCTCACAACCAGGGCAGCCCTCAGAAATTTTGGGGCCCCCCCTTACCCCCCGCCTTGCCGCCACACTGAGCCAGTCACACTGTTATTATACATTTATATAGCTCTGACATATACCACAGTGCTGTAAAGAGAACACTGAGCCAGTTACATCAGACTCTGTACAGAGGAGCTTACACTCTAATGTCCCCCCACAGTCACACACTACTATTATACATTTATATACCTCTGACATATAACACTGTGCTGTACAGAGAACACTGAGCCAGTTACATCAGACTCTGTACAGAGGAGCTTACACTCTAATGTCCCCCCACAGTCACACACTACTATTATACATTTATATACCTCTGACATATTACACTGTGCTGTACAGAGAACACTGAGCCAGTCACATTAGTCTCTTTACAGAGGAGCTCATGCTCTAATGCACAATGGCACCAGCTGCAGGGGGACTACAAATCCCAACAATATATTTATACAGCAATGCAGAACAGTATATGAATTTGGCTCAGGGCTAAGCGACCCGATGGACTCTGGGATTAGCGACCTGATGGACTCTGGGATTAGCGACCCACTGGACTCAGGGCTTAGTGACCCGCTGGACTCAGGGCCTAGTGATCCGCTGGACTCAGAGCTTAGTGACCCACTGGACGCAGGGCTGCGTGCCCCGCTGGATGCAGGGCTGCGTGACCCGCTGGATGCAGGGCTGCGTGACCCGCTGGACGCAGGGCTGAGTGACCCGCTGGAGGCAGGGCTTAGTGATCCACTGGACGCAGGGCTGAGTGACCCACTGGACGCAGGGCTGAGTGACCCGCTGGATGCAGGTCTTAGTGACGCACTTGACTCAGGGCTTCATGACCCGATGGACTCAGGGCTGAGTGGCGCACTGGATGCAGGGGCTTAGTGACCCGCTGGACGCAGAGCTTAGTGACCGCTGGACACAGGGCTTAGTGATGCGCTGGACGCAGGGCTTAGTGACCTGCTGGATGCAGAGCTTAGTGACCCGCTGGACGCAGGGATTGGTGATGCGCTGGACACTGGGATTAGTGTCGCACTGGACTCTGGGATTAGTGACGCGCTGGACTTTGGGATTAGTGACGCATTGGACTCAGGGATTAGTGAAACAGGTCTTAGTGACCTGCGAGATGCAGGGTTTAGTGACACGCTGGACGCAGGGTTTAGTGACGCGCTGGACGCAGGGCTGAGTGACCTGCCGGATGCAGGGCTGAGTGACCCGCCGGACACAGGGCTGGGTGACCCACTGGACGCAGGGCTAAGTGACCCCCTGGACGCAGGGCTGAGTGACCCAATGGATGCAGGGCTTAGTGACTCGCTGGACTCTGGGATAAGTGATGCGCTGGATGTAGGGCTTAGTGACCCGCTGGACGCAGGGCTTCATGACTCGCTGGACGCAGGGCTTAGTCACCGGCTGAGCGCAGGGCTTAGTGACACGCTGGACACAGGGCTTCATGACCCGATGGACTCAGGGCTTAGTGACGCACTGGACGCAGGGGCTTAGTGACCCGCTGGACACAGAGCTTAGTGACCCGCTGGACACAGGGCTTAGTGACGCGCTGGACTCTAGGATTAGTGACCCGCTGGACATAGGGCTTAGTGATGCGCTGGACGCAGGGCTTAGTGACCTGCTGGACGCAGAGCTTAGTGACCCGCTGGATGCAGGGATTAGTGACGCGCTAGACACTGGGATTAGTGACGCATTTGACTCAGGGATTAGTGACGCAGGGCTTAGTGACCCGCTGGACGTAGGGTTTAATGACGTGCTGGACGCAGGGCTGAGTGACCTGCCGGACGCAGGGCTGAGTGACCCGCCGGACGCAGGGCTGAGTGACCCGCCGAGCGCAGGGCTGAGTGACCCGCTGGACACAGGGCTGAGTGACCTGCCGGACACAGGGCTGAGTGACCCACTGGACGCAGGGCTAAGTGACCCGCTGGACGCAGGGCTGAGTGACCCGATGGACGCAGAGCTTAGTGACGAGCTGGACTCTGGGATTAGTGACGCGCTGGACGTAGGGCTTAGTGACCCGCTGGACGCAGGGCTTAGTGACCCGCTGGACGCAGGGCTTAGTGACGTGCTGGACTCAGGGCTAAGTGACGCGCTGGACCCAGGGCTTAGGGACGCACTGGATGCAGTACTTAGTGACGCGGTAGACGCAGGGCTTAGTGACGCGGCGGACTCAGGGCTTAGTGACGCGATTGACGCTGGGCTTAATGACGCGCTAGAAGCAGGGCTTAGTGACACGCTGGACACAGGACCCACCTGAGAGTAACCCTTCAGAGCCCATCATAGATGCTACACAGCCCATCTGAGACTGTCTATGGTGGGTTCTGAAGGGGTCTCAGGTGGGCTGGTCAGAGCTACATCCCCATCCCCCCGGCTACCTGGGCCCCTTACATGAGTATCGGCCGTACCCTCCTGATGGCGGCCCTGCTCACAACACAATACAGTGCTGGTGTGTTTTGGTGCAGAACAATTGCTGCTAGAGAGAGACAACATATACAGAACAAAGGGTTAATACAATGTTCGGACTTAGTTTATGTATTGCGTTGGTTTAATAATAATATAATCAGGGATTAGCTTAATTTTTTGGGATAAAGTGATTTTGTTACTGGTTTAAAAAAATTTAATAAAGAGAGGGCCTACAATGCTACCCCCCCCCCAGGAAATATATATTTTTTGTAAATACTTCCCTCTTTCCCCCTTCTAAAGATATTTAGGCGGGATGTTTAACATACAGGGTCCTCTTCCTCTTTCGATCCTCTCCTACAGGTAGGTATTTATTATAAATAATGTGCTGAGGTTATGATGTCAAGCGCCATCTGCATCATTGCACTGTGAGTGCAGGATACTGCGGTGATGCTCCCTAGGGGTCACTGATGCTCTGCCCTCTCTCCTCCTAGGTTCACCTCCTTTGCACAGCATATTATCTGGTTTTGCTGGTTCTGACCTTCCTTTGGACACTGTGATTATGTGTAAATATGTTTATATAAGGTGTCTTTATTTTACTTATGATGGGGAAAATGACTATAAAGATAAGACCATCCTTTTTAGCTTTGCCGCCTAAAGGCACAAGCCTATCCTAATTCACCCCTGCCTATGTGGCTTTGATAGAACTGTCACATATTTTAGCATAACTGGGAATTATCACAATTTACCAGTCCTCATGAGATATAAAAAGCCAGCATTGATCACCTTACCAGCAGTCATGCGAAACTACAATCCTAGTTTTAGTGGAAATGTCAGGAAAAACAGACAATTGGGTAGGGTGTATTTTTCTATGTTTAAATGTCCAGTTTATCACCAACACAGGTTCATGTGCAGGGCAAACCTTTAGTAAAGCATGCACTAAATACCTTGTAGTTCGGGAGATGTATATTACATTAAATAAACATTGAGGGGAAAAAATTAACTACATCTCAATAAAAGTCATCCATACTCAGCAAATATAGTAAGGGGAACATGTGACTGGTTCCCCTGTGGGACTGGGGGTGCCCAGGTCTAGCAGCCAATAGATAGGCCTGAGCATTGTCACATGACTGGATGGAGGGATGTCATCAATCCCTGAGGTTGCCACCACGTTGAGGTTGCCCTATTTCAGTGTAGGCAGAGGAGCAAAGCCAGGGGCATAACTAGAAATCACAGGGCCCCATAGCAAAATTTTGTATGCAACCACCCAAACCGCCCTCTTAAAAAAGAACCCACCTCCAGAACACAGAAAACATTCTCCCACTCACTGCTGCAGAGCCCATCTGAGACCCCGCACATACCAGAGACCCCGCACAGCCCACTTGAGACCCTGCATAGCCCACCTGAGAGTGACCCTGCAGTGCCCACCATAGACCTCCTCCACCACCAGTCCCCGGTGTCCTATCAATCCCTCGAACTCGTAACTTCAACGGACTTCTGGGGGTGTGAAGGGCTCGTCCCTGTACACAAGCGCACTGCGTCAACAGGTCCATGATTGTCACAGACCAATTCAACATATCTGTGGCTCCAGGGCTCGCCCGTCCACGAAAGCACACTAAGGCACAATGTCCATAAATGTCACGGACCAACGCTGCTGGTTATTGCTAATGAGCATGCGTGGGTCATGTTTATAAAGAAAAATAAAATAACATTTTTAAAAACATACTATGCTTATTTATAAACATATATAAAATATAAATACATATATATATAAGAGAGAGAGAGAAAGATAGAGATATTTCTGCAGATAAATCTGTGTGTGTATTTACTGTATATACATATTCACACACACACGCACATAAGTGAGGATATAAGCACACGACAACAAACGCGCCGCTGCACAGACTGTCATTGATCTGGACAGCGACGTATTCCTCCTCACAGCCACCAGTGACAGTCCTGCAGCATGCGATGCCATAGCAACCCAGGCGGCCTGCAGGGCATCAGGGGTATCCCTTTGTTCCTGGTCCTGTCCGGGCCCCCCCCTGTACCCAGGCCCCATAGCGTCCATCTGGGTCACTATTGCAATAGTTCTGCCACTGAGCAAGGCGTTGTGAGCGAGCACAGATAAAATGAGTACAGGGATCTCAAGTCTCCCTGATGTTCAGGGAGTCTCCCTCTTTTATGAGTATAAGGGAATTGGGGGCATGCCCTTTTTAGAGACACTGCCATCCTGCCCTGTATGGGTTTACATTACTTGGAAACAAAATATATCATCTTGATAAATACTATATTTTATTTCATATTAAAAACAATCCTGCAGAGAATTAGTCTACAAAAATGGAAAAACGCATATACAGCTTCTTTTTCATTCAATGTACTACAATAAATACTTTAAAAAAATAAATCAATATAGCAATATGTAAATGGAAGGAAACTAAGAGGCAAGAGATAATGGCAGGCTGATAAAACCTTGTATTTACTGTATATTGCACAAAGTCAAATAATAAAATAAGGTGATACTTGGACTAGTCTCAGAAAAGTAAATAAACAGGCTCAGTTAGCTTCTTTCCCTTCAGATTTGAATCATTGTCCAGTGATTCTGTGCATCTCTCCTTGGAACATCATTTTACTTTATCTGAGGTGCACACACGCACGGAAAAACACAAACTACAATTGCATTCTTTAATTCTCTGCACAGGAGAGATAAGTGACCTTCTGAACAATGGAACAGCGGAATTACTCCACGTTTCCACTGCTTCGCTAATTTCATTTAACCAGCTCTCCTCACTCTGATATGTGCCTTACATTAGTGAATATATTTATGCATGACTATTATGAGAGTTATTCCAGCATAAACTTGATGCATGCTTACACACATGAACGCATAGGCTTCCACTTTTCACTCAAAAGCCGATGTCCCCTGCTGATTTTAAATTGTGCCCCTTGGGCTTCATTTGATTGTGTGCAAGGTTCTGACCGACATTGAAGAGCATTGTGCTATAATAATGCCCTTAAAATCCTGCACAGGGTCCTACATTATCAGAATCTATTGTTCAAATGATCAGTCCTTTCATTTAATTTATGAGGAGAAATGTAAAAAAAAAAAAAAAAAGCTTCCTCTGAATTTCTTGAAGATGGCAGTAATGAAGCTCTAAACGAATAGTCAGAGGATTCTAGCTAATTAAAATGCAGCAGGGTGTAGAGGAAAAGGTAACAGGCGCTCACTATGCTCTGCCTCTGGTTTAGCCACACTAATTGACAGGAGGTGTAGTGCTACTCAGCAAATGTACACGGCTAACACTAATGGAGTCAGCACAAGCTGATCTTCCTGCCTGACTTGTCTCATTATCGACCTTGAACTGGCAAAGGTCAGAGGATGGCACTGCTTTCATCAACTTGACAGGTGTCTGAGGATCTAGCTTTTTTGTAGTACAGTAACTTGGCAGTTGTCTAATCCTGTATGTGAATTAGCAAAATGATGCCCAGAGTTTTTGTCTGAAAGGAATATATGAACCATTGGCCAACCTGCATCTTTAGTAGTTAAGATTTGTGCATGATATTTTGATTATGTTGAATGTTAGAAAAAAAAGAGAAACATTGGTGTAAATAATTTTCCTAGCTCCCCGCTGTAGTCACTTTGATTGTATGCAAAATGTAACTCACCACATTTTGTTCACTTTGCCTTCCTATCTCATGCCATCTTTTTACAAATCCCATATCTATTGTCCTAGTCTACATTTGTTTTTCCTATGCCACTGATATGTCCTGCAATCATATATACCTTCAAAGTTTAGCAGATTTGTCTATAAAGACATGTAGGCAGATATACAACACATGATATTACTAACCTGACCACATTACTAATACCACTTATAATGTATGCTTCCAGCAGTTGCTTAGGACAACGGGAAGTTGCTGTCCCTGAGACAGTCACTCGGCA